>NC_048303.1:30508485-30679356 GCF_013100865.1 Trachemys scripta elegans | reverse complement strand
AAAAAAAGCCTATTTTTCCTGCCTCTGTGACTGGTCTTGGTTTTTAAGTAAAAGTATTTTTGGAAGCCTGGAGAACTAGTGGGATTGACATTGCAAGGAAACCAGTTGCTTTGACACTTAACAATTAAAATGATTGCTAATTAAATTGTTTTATTTTTCATTGTTCTTGTACACTTATTTAACTCTTTACGTACTGAACAGAAAAAGCTCCTTGTGAAAATACAGGGCCTGTCTCATCACGTGTGAGGAAGTTCCCACTCTAATGCTGTAGTCCTCCAAAGAAGAGAAAAGACAAGCATTGATATTCCTAATACTTCTGTTACACAAGTAGGGGAAAACAAACAAAAAGATACCTTAAAACTTCTTTAAAAATGTCCAGGACTGCTGTATAAATAATAAAGGAGCAAAGAAAAAGGGGGCATATACAATTTTTCTTCTTTTGCTAGTCACTTTTAGCAGTGTGAAGGTCATCCAATGAAAACTGGCAGGGTTTGGATCTAACAGTTTACATTTTTGTGCAATCACTTTTACTGGCTGTTCTGTTTAGATAGTGTGGAATACTCCCCTTGTCTACTACTTTCAGTTTTGCAATATGTCCATCCATTTTTCTACAGGAAGTTGGGACATACTGTAGTTGTAGGAGATAGTAACTGCAAAATTAGGACACATTGGATACAGTAACCGTATTACAAGAAGTTCCTTTTGTACACACTTTAAAATGCAAGGCAATAGTATTTCAACATCTAACTGACCATTTGATTTGTAACGTCTGGAGGAACTTAACCATTTAAAACAAATAACGTGGACAATTTGACATTCAAACAAATGTTCAGAAATTAATCGAACTAATTCTGGCTTCCATTTTAATAGAATATAGATCTCATCCCTTCTCTTCACCTGACTACCTAATTAATCTTAAATCACTGTTAACCGATGCCTCTTCCTATAGTTATGGTGTTAAAGCAGAACAGAATGTTGCCCTTTCACTCACCCTTGCAGTTCCTGTTCCAGTCTGGGTAAACAATGAATAGGACGTTGTGTTTGATCTGTATAAGTCACTACTTCTAGAACCTGGCAGTTTGGATTTAGAATTAACACAGGAGCTGAGAAAATACAGCTGTTTACAAAATGCAGTTTGTTTATTCATCTGTATGACAGAGAGAGATGCATGCATATGTGGTAGGATGCTACTGTGTGGTAGTCCTTCCCTTCTGCTTGCCTTCGCCTGTAGGTACTGTGAGGTGGTGAGGAGGTGCTACCTAACTAGTTAAGAACAAGAACCAGAATTGTATTATGATGCTTCTTTCCCAAAGTACTAATCTATTCTGAA
The DNA here is from genome assembly GCF_013100865.1 of Trachemys scripta elegans. Taxonomy (NCBI): domain Eukaryota; kingdom Metazoa; phylum Chordata; order Testudines; family Emydidae; genus Trachemys; species Trachemys scripta. The sequence goes on along the minus strand of NC_048303.1, from coordinate 30,678,026 downwards.
TTTATTCTACATAAGTCATTGTTAGCACAAGTAACTTTAAAGTGTTGACATCTCAGGATTGTTACCTTCATCAGCCTTCTATATGAACAAAATTCTAGTCTATGAAATGGGATATGTTCAGATTTGAACTTCTGTACCGTGGTAAATATTGGGATGTACCTTGTTACTTCCACTTGTCTTTTGACCTAGTTTTTAAAATTTGCATGTTAATCTCATACATAAGATGATTATATACCTAGAAAAAAGCATATTGAAATATTTTTTTCTTACCTGTCCCCTTGCTTTTAAGAGGACTACTTTTCATGTATGGCTGAATTTGCAATCGGACAAGGAACTTCAGTGTATTATCTTGTTGTCCTTAAACATTTTAAGTTGATGAATAATATCTATGTATTATAATTGTAACTGAGTTGATTCTAGGGATATTCGAGAGACAAGGTGGGTGAGGTAATATCTCTTATTGCACCAACTTCTGTTGGTGAGAGAGACAAGCTTTCGAAAGCTTGTCTCTCTCACCAATAGAAGTTGGTCCAATAAAAGATATTACCTCATCCACCTCGTCTCTCGAACGATATCTAAGCACACCCATTAATTCTGTCACTGCATAAGTAAATCTAGGAATGTGTAATCCATGCTGAGACTGTCAAGAATTGTCAACATACTGCATTATTGATTTATAGCATTGTCTTTTTTTGGCTTACAGTATGTGGAATACAGGGTAGTTAGGTTTGAATGCTCGTTGTGTTGCCTTTACAGTTCCAGTTTAGCAAAACAATAGGTTGATTTATAAAACTCCGAAAAGCTGCAGATTGCTGTAAAACATGATTAAAGATGATGCATCTGTTTTCTAACCATAGTTTTAATACAAAAACATATGCATGAATGGATTGTTTGATGTTTCATGTGTATTTTTATCAGCCCCTTGACAATGTTCTCTTTAGAGAACAAGTATATTTTACTCGCACATTGTAATATCTCAAATATTTTAAGCTTTCAGATATCCTAAAGTGCAGTATCAGCTGTTTGTGAGGGTGTTTTCTCTAAAACCTACAACAAAGATATAATAATGAAACAAGAGAATGGGAATTTCATTTTGATGCTTCTAAAGTCAATAGTTATATAGAATTTTAAATGTATAGTTATTTTCCCAGAGTGCCTGACATAAATCTTGTAGTTTTTCTTGCTCACACAGGCTCTTTCCCGCAGAAAATAACCACAACCTTCAGAGCCCCATAAACTATGGAATGCTGTGGAGACTGGCTGCACCACAGTCCAGCCTTTTGGGGAGATAGGTTGTGAGGCTGAAATGAAACAAACTGGAAACCTAAGTTGCTGGGAGATGTGTTGCTTCTCAAGGAGGCAAGAAGCATTGCTGTTCTGTATGCTAGACCTAAACTGTACATATAACTGTACATAAACTGTATACATATTAAAAATAAAACCAAAATCCTGCCAAAAGAGAGAGAACCTCTGTGCACACAATTCTCTTTCTCCTCGGTCAGAGAATTGTGTGTACAATGGAGGGGATAGAAAACAACCCAAACATGACAGATGTTAATCATGTCATTTAATGTGTACCTGATAGCACTCATGATAATACTGTGATGAGGACAGTGTAAGAACCAAGATATAATAGAACTGAATCCTGGTCTTAACCTTTTAGGCTGCACAGACTGTACAAGACACTATAATGAGTTGGAGTATCACACGTGCAAGAGCTGAAGATGGGGAGAAAGTAAGTCTTATCAGGGGAAATGGCAGGAGTGGAGGGAGTCTCTAGGTTGATGGTTCATTATTGTCTCCTAAACTAAACTCTGGGAGATGCCAGAGTTGCAACATGTGGCTAGTTTTAAATTTCTTTATGCTTGGTTAACCACATATCATTCAGGAAAAAACACTGGGATGTCAGGGGAAATCCAGGCCCTGTAAGTATTAAGAGTATTATGTACTGTATCTTCTGATGTCACTTCCATGAAGTTTTTTGCCATATTTAGTTATTGCTGGGGAGGAGGAAATAGGTCCTGTTTCGACAAACATATGAGGCAAAATTAGCATTACACAGCTACTGCTTAATGACTACTTTGTGCTGAATAGAGCCCTTAAAGCTTACCATTGTGAAAAAGATGTCTTGTGAGTTGGGTATATTCAGAATGGCAAGCTAATGTCTTTAGTTGAAAGTCAGACATTCCACAGTGTTTGCTCAAATTCAGTTTTGCATCATGTTAATACTGAAAGTGTCTTCTATTTCTGCTGTGTGGCCTGGATTATTTTATGCCCAGTAGCATATCATCACAAAAGTACCCTCAATTTAAATCTCAGGGAGTTAGTCATGGAGATTTTGCTTGACATTTATTATACGTCATCTTAAAACCTTAAGCTGCATGCATGTCAGAAGAGTTGGGAGGCGGGAGGAGAAGAGAGGATTGAGAGACCATGTTGGTGCTCTACTGAATAGAAGTAAAACAAAAGAAAATAAAGTCTTGGAAGATATATTAGGCAATGATTTTCTTTGATGAAAGGAGTCATATAAAACTTTTATCTTTTATATTTAATTTTTTGGTTAGCACATATTCTTGAAATGTGCAGTAAATAGTGAATGTAGACTTGTTGGTATTCAGAGTAGACACATCTAAACATAATTAATCCCCCTTTGGCAAATACCATATTCTGTAGTTGATCTAAATGTACTCTTTGCTATAGAGCCTCAGGGATTACACCTGAATTTCATTAAGAAAGTTTAAGTAATACCCAGAGGAATCTACCATTCAGAATTGCTTCAAACTGGTTATGACAAGATGAGATGTAGCTTTGCTTTCTGTATAACCACAGTTTTATTGTTTGCTGTTTTGTAAGATATTTAGTTGCACCTTCTGTCAATAGGATACTGTCTGTAAATACTGCAAAGGGTAGTGAAGATTGCTCTCTTATGCCAGAATTTTCAAGGTACAATATATTTTATAATCATTTCTGTCAATAAAAAAAAGTCAGATTTAAGTGATTAAAAAGAGAGAGATACATTGCAAGACATAAAAACCGGTTATGGGAGACTGGGTAAGTGTCCGAAAGTTAAGATGCTTTATCCAGGCTTGTTAGAATGAGCTGCCAGAACCTTCCCCTTCCTCTTATTCTGTCCCCTGGTGCTAGTCCCCTTTCTGGAAAAACCCCTGGCACTGTAGGCTCTTCCTTCCATTCATTTATTTGTGTGTGTGTCTACTCCAGACAAAGTCTATCTTTAGCTATCTTAGATAATATAGAATAATATGATAGTGTATACACACACATCCCATATAATATTCTATATTATCTATCATTAGTTATATTACACAAATAGATGTGAAAGTAATCAGATGTGTGTAATCAGAGTTCTTCGAGGTGTACTCTGCATGTTGACATTCATGGGATGCACTGGCTGGGTAAAACATAGACGGTAGATATTTAACTAGCGGCACCTGCAAGAGCACTCTAGGTATGCCAGAATGGGGGGGCCAGGGACCATGGCCCCTCCCACTTTTTACCAGCTATAAGGGCCAGGAATGGGGGGAAAGGAGCAGGATAAGGGGGAAGGGGTGATATGAGGGGGTGGGGCTATGGATTGGGTGCCAGTGCACGCACTCTTTCACCCCCTTCCGTTCCCCCAGTGTGAGGAAGCTTCCGCCACCCCTGCCTACCCTCGCTGTTTGTGAATGTTCTGAGGGCAAAGCTATAAAAGGATGCAAGGCACTGTGGCTGCCTCAGTTCCTTCCTACCTACCACGTCTAGCTGACACACTTCAGGAACTTCTCAGAGATTTGTAAGATCCTTGTCTTCAGTGCCTTTTAGATTTATCCAAGATTAGTTTTAGATAGATCTTTTAGTATACTTTCGTGTACATTGTTCTTTGGTAGTGTGTTAAGATTTTAGATATAACTAGTTTTAGCTAGGCGCTGACCTTCCATTCTGAGATGGTGAATCCAAGGACCAAGAATAATGATATAATATTTATTGTATCATCTTATATTAGCTAAGATAACTAATGATAGACTTTGTCTAGACTGGACGTCCAAGTAACTTGCTAGGAGTTTTTCTGCTTCTTTTCTACACCTCTGAAAAGAAAGGGGACCACACTTGCCTGTTCTCCAGTTGTAGCATACTTCTGAGACACACATCTTTTTGTAGATTATTTTCAGGGATTTTGAGCTTTCCTCTGCTACCTTTTTTAAAAATTCTTGTCTCTCTTCCAGACCTGCAGGTTTATATATGATCTATTTTTTCACATTAATTTTAACTCACAGTGTAAAGATTTTGATTGGAAGCATTGTAGGTATGTTTGAGAGCTTCTAATTCACTTTTATATATGTGAAAAAAATAGAAAAATTGTGATTTTTTTTTCCAAATAAGGGCATAAGGCTTTTTGTGGTGGTTTTTTTTTTTTTTTTTTAAACCAAACTGAATGAAATTGTAAACCCATTGGCTTCTAAATAAAACAACAAATTTCTTAATGTTATTTGTTTAAAAAAAAAAAGTACAAACAGGCCTCAAAATATTGCATTTCCAGGTTTCAGCAAAAAAAGACTTCTGACTTCACATTTTCCTTTGGGGAGAAAGTTCATTACTATATATCACACCGTCTCTAAAATAGAGATTAACAGGAGTTTCCAGACATTGTGGGTAGATCCAGATACTTTGCATTCCCATGCTGTTTCCGGATAGCTGTGCCACATCATGGTGGATGAGATAACTTTAGGAAGTACTGCCAACAAGGCATCATTAGATCAGTATTGGCCATTGCTTATTTGTCCGTTACTTTATTACTTCCTAGGTGAATGCTGCCTTTTTAGACAGGATCCTTCCTTGTGATGACATATCACTGTGGGGATGCTTTGGGGGGGGGGGGGGGTGTATGGAGAGAGAGAGATGGGAATTAAGAGGCAAATTAAGCCTTTAAAGAGTAGTATGAATGTATCTTTACCAAGACAGATGCTGGGTAAAATTTTCTAAAATGACTACTAGTACTAAGTGCCTATGTCACTTTTGAAAATGGGACTTAGGTGGCCCAAGTCATTCAGCCCTTCCACCCATGTCCCCACTCCATTCTGCCCCTTCCCCACGGCCTGGTCCCCGTTCTTCCCCTCACCCTGTGGCCCCACCCCCACTCCGTCTCTTCCCCTCAAGGCCCCACCCCCTGCTTGCTCTTCCCACCTCCCTGCTGTGGCCCTGAGACCAGAAAAACTCTGTGCCTCCTCCAGGAGCAAGAGCTCTTCCAGCCTCAGGGCCATGGTGGGGGGAGATTTTTTTTCAGGGGCCACAAATTCAGGTTTGGGGAGGCTTAGCCTCCATTACATGCTGCCCATGCATCTATTAATATTAAACAGCATGGAACTCAATTTTATCTGCCTCGGAATTATGGTCATGACTGATTCTGCTAGGGTTCAGACCGGTAATTCGTACTACTCTAGATGTTTCAAACCTGACGCTAATGACGCTAAGCCATTCCTAATCAAAAGAGGGCTTGTAAGGAGGTATGGTATTTTAGTAAGTATTTATGCATTGGGTATATAAGCTTCTAACCATTTTTATGAGCTCTCTTTAAGAGCTTTTATTTGCATGTTATATAATTTAAACATACAAAATATAACAAAGTACAAACATAATATACCAAGATGCAAATAAACCTGTGATCTGTATTCCATCCATAGTGCGTAATATGCCAAATGGATGTCTTCTCTTATTAGTGCTATTTCTTGTGCTTGGAACTTCCTCGTATCCCCGTGATTCAGGAGTCCAAGCTGTCTTCATTCATACCCCTTCTTAAATACCCTATTTCTGGAAGGCCAGCAAAAGAGAACCCATGTGTGACTATTTGGGGAATCTGTACTACTTATGAATTCTAGTTGACTTGAAGTCATGATTCTGAAAATTGCCCTATCATTGAATGCCTCTATGTAAATGTGGAATCCACCATGGGCTAGCAGGTCCTGTGCCATGTGCTCACCAGGTTAGGGACTATGGAAAGTAGTTAACATTAATGACTGTACTGTGACAACACAATGGGTATGCTATAGAGGTTGGCTGAAGCTAGCAGAACCATTTTTCTCCAGCGGCTTGACGGGGGTGACAGTTGGAGAGCGGAAAATTCTCAAACAGGATGAAGACAGACGTGATAAAGCACAGGTTTTCAAAGGATCCATAAAGAAGACGACTTTTGGGAAAGAGACAAGAAGTTTGGGCAGGAGAAGAGAAGCTTTTGTAGCAGAGGATGGGAGTGGGTGGTTTAGTTATGGGAACAACCAAAGTCATAGAAAGCAAGCTGACCTAGGGGCAGAGGGGCTTCATGATTCAGAAGTCAAGCCATGAGGTGCAGAGGGCACTGAGGACCCTTCCCCCAGCCTAAAGAATTCTCCCAAGTGATGAGGAAATTGAGGCAGGCAAAAGCAGGGGAGCAGCTATTATTTTTGAGAAGATCTATGTATTCCTCATGCTATTCAGAGCAATGGTATTATACCTGTGTCACGCCCCTGAAGAGGTAACTGTAAATCCGGATCATGTCTGGAGTTTTCGCCGAGGGTCTGTTCAAGCCGAGGAGTCACTATTGGGCTGTGCAGTTGGGCCACAAGGTCTCAGCTCTCTGGGGGGCAGTGCTAGAAAGGGGATCTGCACCCTGAGCCATACCTACATTTCCCAGCCAGGGCAGTCCATGGATTCAGTTAAAACTCCAGAGGCTTAAAGGACCTGGTGAGTGTTCAGCAGGAGGAGCTCAACTAGATCTGTGTCATCAGGTCAGTAAAATGTAGTCACCACAAACAATCCTCTGGCTCCCTGTGCGACTTTAGATTCTAACCTCATAGGATAGGATCTCTGTCTTCCTTTGTGTCTTTTAGTGCTTTGAACATGTTGGTGCTTAATATATAAGTAAGAATAAGAAATAGACTGTATAAGTCTTATGGGATCATATTTGTACAGGAAGACTTCAACTCAGCTGATGGGAAAGGGCTCCTCTCCAATTTAATGACACAGCCAAGGACGTATGCAGCTAGTCCATACTGGTTGGCTATAGCAGCCCCAACAGCCCGCTGTGCCCCATACGTGGAATTTACAGCTGGTGGGTTTCCAATTGGTTGACCTGGTGGCCATGCCCTGGCCCCACCACCCACGTTCAGAAAAGGCCACTGCAGTACTGTGTAGTATGCAAGGGATTGGAGAGGCCCCTTCTGTGGCCTCTACATGGTCTGCTCCCCTCCCCCATGCAACAGAACTGCAGTGATTCTTCAGGATTTCACCTAGCGAGAGCCACTCTGCTATAGAATTCTTATAGTTGCTTTTCGCTGATTTATGCTCTTGAATACGTATTATGCAATTTAATATGTGCCAAATTATTCTGACATGTATAACTGTATATACCAATATATCTTAGTGATAAGATACAAATGGCTGAGAAGTTGTCAAAGAACAAAGCCAAAATAGTAAAGACACTGGCTCAGTAGAGCCAAAATAGTAAAGAAACTGATCCCATTCCTCAACTAATTTAGTCTGCATGTATTATCTGAATGTGTGCTGATCATAGTCAAAACAACATAGGGAGCTACAATGGCTTAAAACTACTTTTAGGGTGTGTTGTTGTTTTTTTTTTTTTAAGAGAAACTTTCCGCTTACCATGTTTGTTACTGTGCTTTGAGAACGTAGACTTTACGGTTTGTTTAGCTATGAAGGGATGACAGACTAGGGGGGCGGTGAGGGGGAGCTTAGTTTTGGAATGTAAATACATGTAGAGCTAGTCTCCTTTTGTTTAGCATCTCTTTAAACTAAGACAAAAAAAATCAGTGAATGAATGAATAGCAGCATGGTGAAATACCTAAATGTTTGAGTTAAAATTTTTGGATGTTTGAAATCCTATTTGGATCCTTTTCCCAGATCGCAGTGCATTCATATGCACTCAGCAGGAAACTTCATGGAGATGCACGTTTGGGCAGAAGGTCTTTGGCGGTGCTTTTTCTTAACTTGTGTCTTTTCTTCTTTTGAAGAAAGTAATGGCTTAAGTCTGACTGAAGAACAGTCTTTTTTGTATGTTCCTTATAAGAATTTACTTATGGTTCACAGATTTTTACCCACCATCTATGTCTGCAATCCTTTGGATTTAAAACAGCATATATCCTACTGCAGACAACAGGAAACACCAAATTAAAGACTTAATGACATATCGCTGAAAGGAGACAAAAGGTGACAAATTATAAAACAGCCAGCTAAATTTTGTAAGAAAACGCTAGGAAAAAAATTAACATTTGAGTAGCCTTAAAAAAAAAAAAAGGCTTTTGTTACACTCAAAGCAGATAAAGTTACTAGCACAATTAGAATGAACTACATTGAACACAGAAATAAAATCTAAACATTTTAAGATAGCAATTCATACATTTAAAAAAAAACTACTGCTAAAATAGCAATGGTAACTGACGGTTTGTATCCTTTTGAGTCAAAGAAGCGTATGTATGTTAATGCCACAATGTTTTTTTAACTTTAAGGGAGTATGTCATGGCTATGAAGAACATAAACAACCTTGTATTCTTGTGAAATCAGTGCATGTATGACTTCTAGCCTTTAAAAATGATTGGTCTGTCACTAATGCAACTGTATTTCTATTAGGGTCTTTCTCCAGAAATGCCTCAGCTACACACTTTGGCTTTCCAATCTCCCCATACCCTTGTAAATCAAGTTAGATATCCTTGGGTGTCTTGCTTGAGTTCTGGGGGAATGGGTGCAGCGAAGGGGCAAGATGGGTGGAAAAGAGGAAGGAGTGAAAAGGATATAAATGGAAAGGGAAGGTGAAAAACATTTTTCATTTCCCAATGGGCTTCTGATTGAGGGCTTCTGATGTAGTGAACCCTTTTTTGCAATGTCAGTGCTTTCTCTTGGACTAACAGGATGTGCTACTTCTGGTTTGGAAAGAGCAAGGAGAGTAAACATTTGGTAATAGTCAAAACAATGATACAGCCGGTAATCTGGGGATAGTGGAATTGCATTTACCTTCAACTTTACTCCCAGGTTACATTAAGAATTCAAGTTTTGTGGCTCAGTGCAGCAGATAATTCCAAAGCCAGATCAGAAAGCCTCTGACAGTAAAGTGCCCACACAGCTGAGATGAAACAGCCTCCAATTCAGCTCATTTAATTTCACCACAAACAATAGTTAGTCACACAAAAATACTCTGACACATTTTTTTTAAATGTCTTTCTATTTTGCCCATCAACATAGATTGCTTATATGGTGTAATACCAGTCTTCACTATGTTAGCCCATAGATTGAATAATCTTTTGCCCTTGCATAGACAAGGGAAGTGGCTAGTTTGGAATAGTTTATAGCATGGGATTGGAATGTAGAGGCTTTCACTGGACTTTTGACTAAAAAAAAAAAAAAGACTATGTTGATGGTAACAGGACATTTATTTAAATAAATAGTTAGTACTAGGTGGCTTATGTGAAATTAGTTGGTTGTCTCAATTCAGTCCATGATGCCAGCCTCCAACACCCACATGTTAAATTTTCAAACAAGCAGCTTTTTGCTTTCTCCCATGTTGCCCCTCATGCTTGGGGTGAGATTAGGGTGACCAGATGTGCTGATTTTATAGGGACAGTCCCGATTTTTGGGTCTTTTTCTTATATAGGCTCCTATTTACCCCCCCCCCCCCCCAATCCCCTGTCCCGATTTTTCACATTTGCTGTCTGGTCACCCTAGGTGAGATCCCTGTATCCGCAAAGCTACCTCATTAACCTCCTTCAAATCTCTCCATAAAACTCCTTTTTTATGATGCCTACAAGAAACTTAAGAGTTAGAGGTCTGGTGTGCTGAGACCACTGCCTTTCATGCTGACTAGTATTGTTTCCTTGTACTCCCCCATTTGTCTGAGTCTTATAGTTAGATTGTAAGTTCTTTTTGTTCCATTTGAACAGCGCCTAACACAGTCTGGTCCTGGTCTGTTACTAGGACTCACAGGTGCTACAGTAATTCCATTAATTAATTATCAAATTAGTGTTCATGTCTGAGAACTCCATGATAATTTTTTAAAAAGTGTAGATTTACCCAGATCACGGGTCAGGTGAATTTGTAAAAATCTAAATGAGTGATATTGGCATCCTTGTTGACTGTCTTGGAGATTTCAGTTGAATAACTTCAACTGCTACATCTGAAAGTAGTACTTTAATTTTAAGTAAAAAATCAGTCAAAAGTTGATATGATACAGACCCAAAGTTAGTGTAGCTTGAATTAAACAATACTACAGTGCAATGACAAAAAGAATAGTTGAATTATATATTCAGTATTGGTGACTATGCAGTAATGTCTAAAAATGAAACTTAGTGGGCAGTCCAGTCACAGAAATACCATAGTTAATGGAAACTACCAATAAAACTTTTTTGTAATTTTAATACATACTAGTTTCTACATACATCTAAACTAAGATTGTTACCTTGTTTAGAAAAATGAGGTAAAATTGAAAACTTAGGTTCTGCTAATGACATACTGTACATAAAACATGTATAATGGTATATCTGCTAATTTATAAAACAAAACGAATATTTTGTTGCCTCATATTCTTGGATCTCACTTCATCTCCTCATGTACCAAATTATTTCTCACACTCAGATCTGTCCTTAAAAACAAGATTACTTTGATTAATGCTTCTTCAAAACTAGGGTTCCAACTATTTGATATTTATCTAAATAATATTGTCTGTTTCTGATTACATTTTTAAGCATCTTGGAACACTGATGTTTGGATAGCCCCAACCACATTGGTGTGCAATGGAAAAAAAAATTTATTGAATAAATTAAAGTACAATGGGTAATGAATGCAGAGTAGCTAAAACGAATCATTGAAGAAAGAGAATACAAATGCTGTAAAACAGGGGTGGGCAAAATTTTTGGCCTGAGCCACATCAGGGAATAGAAATTGTATGGTGGGCCTTAAATGCTCACAAAATTGTGGTTGGGGTGTGAGGGCTTTGATTGGGGGTGCCGGCTCCGGGTGGGGATGAGAGGTTTGGGGTGCAGGAGGGTGCTCTGGGCTGGAATTGAGGGGTTCAGAGAGCGGGAGGGGAATCAGGGCAGGGGCCTGGGGCATGGGGAGAGGCTCAGAGGTGCAGGGTGATCATGGCTACCACAGTATATAGATATTAGTTCTGGTAACTTTTTTTCATCGTTACTTCATTTTAGAGCTTTAGTAGCAATGGTGGTAGAATGCAATTTTTAGTTTATTTGAACACATTTTGTTCTCTGATGTGACGTGGAACTCCTGCACAGTATGGTGGGTGGAATCAGTGGAAACGAAGAATATTGGTAATACTTTTTCCTCACCGGGAAGGCATCTTCTTACAAACAGCTAATCTTGCTATTTACATAAAAACCCCTGTGTGAGCTTCAGTTCTGAGGGCTATATTTATATATAGTCATAGAAATTAGAAATGGAGCAGGCATTATAGGGAAAAGCTTGCAAAACACCAAAGTTCCCTTTTCAAAAATTACTTGCAGGCAATTAGGATTGTAAGTATCAAAGATATTTTTCTGGAAATCTGGAGTGTCCTAAGACACTCGAGCACTTTTCAGAATTATACCCTACATCCAATCGAACCTGAGTAATGCAGGATTATTCCCGGTGCTATATTTTCAAGTGCGTTATCCTGGCTACTTTTAAAGAGCTAAGTAGTGAGAGCTGTGTTTGCTACATGCATCATCCCCAATGTCAATCAGAGGGTGGTTCTAGATTTATGAACTCTTTGGGGGAACTCTTTTTAACATGTGTCTACACCACCTTGCACTTCGGGGCCCATCTCTGATGGGGCCTCTAATCTGTACCATAACATAAATAATGAATAAAGAGGAATGAGGATAGTACAGCCTCAGGGTGTATGCTTTTTGTGCATAAACGCAAAAAAAGCTGCAAAACCATTAATTATTTGTCCAAAATTGGTTTAACATGTGTAAAACTTACTGTATTTTAGAAGAAGAAATTAAGGGAATGATTCAACTCCATAAGAGTACTCTGAATACAGTTTGCAAAAGTTAAATAAAAGTGTGAAAAACAAAGATGAAGCAAGGGGCCTGGTAAAAGGTTTGTGCTTCTCTTAATCACATGACAAAGAAACTTAGTCAAAATACACCCCTGTGATTTGTAGCATCTGGTAGAATGGAGCAGCAGCTACAGCCTGGAATATGATGATCTTGGAGAAGAAAGTAGTAAACACAAACAGTATAAAAATGAATCTAGGTTGAAAAAAATGTGGGCTCTCTAAACAAGGCTTTTTGTATTATGCTGTCAGAAAGCAAAATAAGTGAATAGTCTGGGGAAACATTTAAGATCTAGCTGTTGGGAAAGGGAGGGGGAAAGAGAGTCTGCATAAATCTGAAACTGCTTGAGTTTAGATATAGTGATGGGGGCTGCCATGAAGTCAAAAATTTGGCTCAATGTCTTTTAAAGACAGTATTTTGATGGCAAACACATCTATTTATCTCATTATTTTTTTGGCCCCTATAACTATAAAATCTGAGTGCAACAACAGCAGTGGATCTTAGCTTGACTAAAAGGGGAGGTTTTAGTCCTCTGTCCCAATGAGTTGTCTATTGTAAAATGTTATCAGTGCACTGGTTGATCCAGGTAGACTTTTCTGACCCTGAACTCTTTGCGCCAGGGCTCTATCTTTTTGTATAAAAATATATTGTTTTAAACTGAATTTAATGCTCTTGAAAAGCGTGATGGTCAGTCCTAGTAGCTGAAATCCTCTGTGTCTAGCAGTACAGCACAGGTAGATGCTTTGCAAACATCCATGTTGACTGAGCCATGTGTCTCAACTTTGATCTTGAAGGACAGTTTCTGTGGGTGAAATGATTCTGCAAACAAGGTTGCCAGTTCTGATAGTGTTCATTGAGAAATAGGATGCCAGCTATTTAGGAAATGGACTGAGGCTTCTAACTCATTTCAAATAAGCTATCAAACTAACATCATATGACATCACCTTTCAGTAAGACATGGTCAGAATGTTCTTCTGCAGTGCAATCCCTGTTTACATAGATGGAATGATATTGTGAAGAATAGATCTGACACTGGCAGTCCTCCAGTCCTGCAGATGTGAAGCGGAGGAGTTTCTACAGGATTTTGGAAATGGAGAACAAGCTGTGTTTAGTGCTAAACTCCATTGTGGTTAAAATCCTAAATTGCCCTGTGGGTAGCAGGTGGTAGGAACTATAAACATGTTGTGTAAAATTTTTCATTTTCTTTTTAAAAAGGCACCAGATGAAGAAAAAATGGTATTGTGAACTGTTTGTTTAAACCAATAAATTTGGGGTTTACATAAGGGTAATAATAAGGGTAAACAATTGTTAAAACAATCCACAATCTTATTGGGAGTCCATATATAAACCTCATTTTTTGTGAATGACTAATCGTAATGGACGCTCTGCCACCTCTTTTAGACATTTATTCTTTGGGAGACATTTGGCAATACTATCTCACCCCTTCTTCAGGGAAGCAATTTGACCGGATAGCAGGGAAGAGGAGAAGCCCAGAGTGCATGCATAGCAGCATGGTGATGGCTTCCCCCTTACTCTGGTTTGATCCTCTGCTTAGCTATTGGATGGGCAAGAGGGAATGGGGCCAGCTGACTGACTACCAAGTGTCTCTTCCCCCGCCCACCATTTAAGCTAGCTTGGGCTTTTCAAAAGCATCTTACTTTCCAATCAGCTGCCCCACTCTTCCTTCCCCTGGTTGTAGTTTAGGAGCCGTGCCTCTTACAATATTGCAGGTGTGACCAATCGTCTGTTTTTAGGGATCAGGGAGGAATTTTTCCTAATAGGGCCAAATCACTTTGAAGTCCAGTGGGGTGGGTTTTTTGGGGCTTTTTTGGTGGGTTTTTTTTTTTTTTTGCCTTTCTTAGAGCTTCCTGGAGGCACAGTTGGGTTGAAAGCAATGAGATTTGAAAGCTCATGTGAAGTTAAGACTATTTACTCATTTTGACACTTGGCCAGTGCAGAAAAAGGTAAAATAAGACCCTAGGTTTCACTGTTGGACCTTCATCCTAGGAGGGGAGGGACGTAAAGTTTACCCCAAGTTGTTATTTTGTTTGTGTGTTGGAGCCCTGGAACCTACACTGAAACCAATTAAATGCCTAGTAAGAGGGGGTTTGCCTTGGAGTGTCCTTAGTAACGAATACAATTATCAGACACCTAGATGAACACGATATGTTGGGGAAGACAGCCGCCTTCAACAGGACTTCTGTAAACTGAAATCATGCCTCACCAATCTATTAGAATTTTTTGAGGGTGTCAACAAGCATGTGTCAGAATGCTGTCAGTCTATTGGGCTGTCAGAAAGCCTTTGACAAGTCCCATAGCAAAGGCTTTTAAGCAAAGTAAGCAGTCATGGGATAAGAGAGAAGGTCCTCTCATGGATCAGTAACTGTTTAAAAGATAGGAAACAAAAGGTAGGAATAAATGGTCAGTTTCCAGCATGGCGAGAGTTAAATAGCAGGGGCCCCCAAAGATCTGTATCGGGACTTGTGCTGTTCAATATATTTATAAATGACATGGAAGAGGGGGTGACCAATACAAAGTACTCAAGGTAGTTAAGAGAGACAAGATAGGTGAGGTGATATCTTTTATTGTTGGTGAGACAATCTTTTGAGTTACACAGAGCTCATCAAGATAGTTAAATCCAAAGTAGACTGCAAGAGTTACAGAGGAATCTCACTAAATTAGGTGACTGGACAACAAAATGGCAAATGAAGTTCAGTGTTGATGAGTTCAAAGTAATGCATATTGAACAATAAAATCCAAACTCTCAAAATTATGGGGTCTAAATTAGCTTTTACCACTCAAGAGATTTTGGAGTCATCATGGATGGTTCTCTAAAAACATCTGCTTAATGTGCAGCAGTCCAAAAAGCTAACCGACTGTTAGGAGCCTTAGGAAAGGGATTAATAATAAGATAGAAAATAACATAATGCCACTACATAAATCCATAGTACGCCCACACCTTGGATACTGCATGCAGATGCGGTTGCCCCATCTCAAAAAAGATATATTAGAATTGGAAAAGGTACATAGAAGGGGGGGGGGAATTATTAGGAGTATGGAACAGCTTCCATATGAGGAGAGATTAAAAAGACTGGGACTGTTCAACTTAGAAGAATGATGAGTAAGGGGAAGGATATGATGCTGGGATATGATAGAGGTCTATAAAATCATGACTGGTATGGAGAAAATGAATAGGGGAGTGTTATTTACCCCTTCACATACCAAGAACCAGGATTCACCCAATGAAATTAATAGCCACCAGGCTTAAAACTAACATAAGGAAGTACTTATTCACGCAACACATAGTCAACCTGTGCAACTCATGGCCAAAAGTATAACTGGCTTAAAAAAAAAATTAGTTATCTTCATGGATGATAGGTCCATCAATGGCTATTAGCCAAGATGGTCAGGGACATAACTCCATGCTCTGGGTGTCCCTAAGTCTCTGACTGCCAGAAATTGGGATTGGACAACAGGATAAATCACTCAATAATTGCCCTGTTCTGTTCATTCCCTTTGAAGTATCTGGCACTGTTGGAAGACAGGATACTGGGCTAGATGGACCATTGGTCTGCCCCAGTATGGCCATTCTTATGTTCTTCCCGAATGTATATTAAATAAAGTTGCAGCTTGCTGATTGGAGCCATCCCATGTGTCTGTCATTCATTCATCTGAAAACCCTGGTCAATTTGCCCAAGCGTGTTGTGTGGCAGGAAAATTAATGCATTGTCATTACCTTCCTGATTACCACTACTGCATACCAGGATATAGAGATTCCCTATCACACCATCAGACCTTTTTCCACTATCCAAATATATATTTTCTAATTAAACCAGCCTTCAGTATTTCTATGGCTATCCTCTGAGCAGCTCCTAAAATGTAAACATATGGTCTCTACTTCTTCACCAACCTCTCCCCTACTGTATCTCAATTTCCTCCTATGATATAGTGGAGGTATGCTAAATATAGCAGGTACTTGATGTTCAAAATGTGTTTATATTACAAATATTTAATATGTCTGTGAAGGGGAGCACCACTCACTGCTTGATTGGCACCTCCTCCTGATCACTCTGGGGATTAGCTCTCAAGGTCGACGCACCCTTCCATGGTTTGCACAGTTACTCACTCTCTCTCTGGTCTGCAGCTCCTCGCTCCCAGTCCTCTCTCATCCCAGGGACTGCAGCCTCCTCTTTGTGACACAGCCCTCCAGCTAGGTCACTTAGTGTTCCCCTTCCGGGGTACAGTCCTTCAATTCTGTCAGTACCACAGTGACCCAGGTGGTCTTTCTGTTCACTGCCCCACATCTGGTCTATACCATGCCCTCAGTGGCTGGAAGGGGAACCCAGGCCTGCCCACTACTCCAGGTTCCAGTCCAGGGACCCTACACCCAGCAGTGCTGGAATATCCTCTCCCAACCTCTCTGCTCCTTCCCTGGACTGCTTCTTACAAATCCTGGTTCCCCTCCTTGCTCTTGGTATACCAGCTCCAAACACTCCTCCCTTTTCATAGGGAGTGACTGCTCTTTCCCAGCAGCAGCCCCTGTCTGTTACCAGCTTCCTGGCATTATAGGACTTGCCTGTTCCTTCCCAGCTGAGCCAGCTTTTAATCAGTTCCCTGCTCCCTGGCTCTCCCTCCAGGTGCAGCCTGTGGAGTTAATAAGCCTACCTGGCTACCTTAATCCCCCTCCAGTCCTATGTGGAGCAGATGCCCTGTCACAGTGGCTCTTTTTAAATCAAAATTTCATACATCCTGCTCCAGTCTGGAAACCTGGGCTCTCTTTCAACCAGATGATTTGCCCCCAAGCGTGGAAATTGTTTATTTTTCCTTACTATCACCTTTCTTTGCAATGGTCCTATTGCTGCTGAAACTCCCTAGTTAAGGATCACCACCCTTTGGAAAAGTTTACCCTTTCTGATCGTTGACCCGCCTTACATTTGGCAGAGAGATGCAGCTAGAGACATAAAAGTAATCATTCAGTAGCCGGTTGCTGGTCACTGCATTTTTTTCCCTTCCAGTTAATCAGTTTTCTTTTTATGTTTTTGCTGTCTTACTGCGTTTGTATAGTGCCTGCTGCAATGGGAGCAAAATATAAATGAGAATGAGATCTATTGTGTTTATACACCATTTACAAAAGTCTAGATTTTCTTTAATATGCTAAGGTATCCTTGAAAGCAACTATTTAAAAAAAGAAAAGACCTACAAACAACTTTTCCAACTTCAGTCTAAAAAATGCCAAAAAATAGGCTTTTAATTCAGTGGCTTTAGTGGATGAGGCAACAACCTACAGTCTAGATACAAATGACTTTTTTGTTCTGACTTTACTTGGAAATAAACTGGAAGACGTTGTTACCAAAACACTAGTTAAATATGTTTTGGCAATAAATATCCTTAAATTGCTGGGACAAATGCCATATTTTCTATATCGTTTTTATTTTACTATTTTTTCCTATTATGACACAGGTTCCAATCCAGTTAAGGGAGATTTGTGATGTAGACTGGTAAACTCTGAAATCTTTTGCAAATAAACGCATCTGTTAACTATCAGTGTCTTTGCTTAATAGGCAAGTTTAAAATCACTGATTATGTTGATGTGCTTCTGATTCTTTCTTTTGCAAAACAGATGAATATTTTATATTCCAAGCATCGTTCCAAATCACATTCTCTGGCAGTACTCTTACTTTAGTCCTTGTATGAGTTAAAGTATGCTTTCCAGCTCTTGCTTAAACTGCCCAAATAACCTCTACGGCATTAGGGTGCATCAGTTTTCTTGTAATCTTTTTTTTTTTAATTAAATTAAATTAAAATTAATTTTAAAATAAAATGTAATTTAAATTTAAAAAAAGAGCAATGTTAAATTTGTTTCAGCAGCTTCTCTTGGATTGACTAGTGGATGATCTAAAAGTACCATTTATTGAACCGACTGAACTCGTGACATTTCAGTCCTAGCCACGACTATGCAGATTACTCTCTGGGAATATGTTTTCACTGCAGGAGTAATTCTGATGATCTGAGCACCTGGGTTAGCCTAATCTGGGTGTGAGCAGCCTCACTGCCAAGCCACACTTGAAATTAATGTGTCTTCAGTGCTATACTTACCTGTGTGTGTCACTAGGACCTCTGGGCATTTTCAATGGCTCTTTGTGCCACTCTGATTCTTTCCCAGTGAATTCTGGTAGAAATTGTTGGTCCTTCTGAGCATATGGGGAATTGTGGAAAGGCATTAAAGGACTATCAGTGCTCAAGTGGTTTGTCCTGCATCCTCAATGCAAAGTGAGAGGGCTACCAGCCTGAGAGAAATCCTTATTTTGGCTTTAGGCTAGGATGCACCAGTTAGCCGAGGTTGAAAGCACCACCGAATTCGGGTCAGAGGTTATGATGTGTGGATGGGAGGAGGGTTACTCTATGGGTCCTGTCTACCATTCCTAAGGTTTATTGTGCCCCCTCTGTCTCTGGCATGGTAACTTGCTTTCTGAGCCATCCCCACTCTTGCTTCCACCTCCAACCCTTGCTTTTCTGATTCTCTGATGCTACATACAGTTTCAATTTGGCTGCTATTACTGGTAGAGACCCTAAGGAGGAGTGTGTCAATAAAACAGTGAAACTGACCAGACAAAGTACAGTGGAATGAGGTCAGTGGGAACTGAGTGCTCAGCATCTCTGGAAATCAGACTACTTTTATTTAGGGGCCTAAATATGGCTTTAGGCAGCCAGCTTTGAAAACTTTGGGTCTGTACCTTTTTAAAAACTGTATGAAACACTATATGCAGCATAGTGAAATACAGCACCCAGTGATTTTAAAATTATACTTGTCCAAGTATCAGGACTTGCTGTAAGTCCTGAACCGGTTACCAAAAGGACTTTTTTGAGATCTGATATCTTGCAGTGCTAGGAAAGAACAAGATGCCATGCTTTAATGGCTTGTAGAGAGCTGATTAGACCTATGCTATTGGACTTTAAGATCACATTTTGATAACCACCTTCCCTCTTCTTCCTCTCCCACTGCCCCACACCCTCCATTAAATTCTCACCTGATTTGAGGCCATTATCTCAAGAATTGATGGTAGACTTTATTCTAAATGCCTTTTGAATGTAACTAGGAATACCTGCTTACACATTTCTGTATAAAATAATCTCACATTTTAATAATATGACATCATAATCTGCTAACATCATGTTGCAAAAGAGGTTAGTAATCAGAGTAGTCTGACTTTTAAGCACTTGTATCACCAAACTTTATTTTTGCCTTAATGTTAACTTTGTAAAATTTCTCTAACTGCATTCAAAAGTTAATATTTGTACTGCTCTGTGGCTTCCTCTTCCAATGAAATTGGAGAAACCACTTGACTTCATTAGCCGTTGTTTTTTACGTGTTCAAGAGGTTCTGCAGTACACACTGTAGGCACACTCATGTTCAATATAAAAAAATCAGTTTGTTTTTCTGTGATGCAGTCAATAATCTGAAAATAAGTTCCCCTAGGTAAGTTAGCTCTGCCTGCACAGCATTAGTATTTTCACATCAAGCTGCACTACCCAGCAGCTGCCCATCTTCCAGAACTCTAATCATTAATCCCGTAACATTTAGTCCTAATCTCCCCCCACCCCCCATTTACAAGCCAAGACTAAAATATTTGCTCTTTATGTAAGTCTGTTATTTTCTGAACTTAATCATTGGGCCAAAGCAGTTTCCCTCTTTAACAGAGATCAGGAACAGTTTGTCAGTGATAGCATGATACCATGGTCCATGGGGCATAATTAAAAGTGGAAGTTGGACCTTTTTTGACGAATAAGTTTGACACATCTGGTTTAAACAGTTACGGTGTGGATAGGAGCTAAATTCAAGTTTCTGTATACAGTAGATGAGTTTCAGATATATATTTTATCTTCAAATTCAGGTTCATGTAAAAGTGTACCAGTGGGACAGCCACCCATGAAATGCATAAAGTCATCCACTGAAGATTGTCTGACCTAAAGCAAATCAACCATATTTAGCAACTCCAGAAGAAAATGTAAACAAACAAAATAGTCATCCAGAAATGAGAATAGACAGGAGTGGATTTCTCTTAAACAATTCATGTCCTTCTCCAGCTTTCTCTACAATAGCGTCGTGGATCCTGTTTTCTTCCACCCTCCCCTTCAGTGTACTCATTATGTAGGATACTTTAGATCCACCACTGTAATTATCTGACTTGAAATTCATTTGTCTTTCAATGTGTTGTTGTCTGTGTCTTGTGGGTTGCCAAGGCACATGGTTTCTTATCAAATTTTGAGAATCCCCTTAGTAGTGTTAGCTATACTGTGTAAATCATGGTGGACACAAAACACCGAAATGGCTAATAAGGTACAAAGTAGTTATTTTCAATATTTTGGTCTTGCATAGTGAATATAATTTATTACGGCGATTAAATATTTACCTGTGGGGTGTGTACCAGTATCTGTGTACCACAGGTGTGAATACAACTTTCGTACCAGAGATCGGCAAATATGCATACAATATAACTTACTTACATGCTTTTATTATTCATTATCTGTTAAGAAAATAGCTACAGGTTTAATAATTACAGTTTAAATGTAAGTCAAGAGCATTTTAAAGACTTTTAAAAGATTAGAATAGAACGGTACTCATTTGTAATAATTACTAGGAGACCCGTTGTGAATTAGCAAATACAAATAAAAAAGGATAATGCATCATAGTGTATATTGTTTGAGTGGTTAATGTGAATTATTTATATTATTTCATAGTGTACTAGTAAATTTTTTTACTATATTTTGTAAAAGTAAAGCTCTTTGTAAGTATGGTATCTTATTTCAGCACTCTATTCTTTGCTGAGAAGTGAGGAAAGGTTACTGTTTTGTATGCAGATTAGTGATGTTCTACTGTATGTGCATCCTTTTTGTAAAAGGTGAAATGGTATAAGATGACTGTTAAATTTAAAAGTAGTCATGTTTCTTCATCTGGAGTTAGATACACTTTGTCACTGTAGGTGGTCTCAGTAAAGCCATTTCAGATGCAGAGAAGGGGTAGTGTTTTTGTTCCCTGGTGTTATATGTACATTATCATGGTTCAAGTTAAAGCACTTCCAAAATAATCGGAACACAAGGAAGTTCATTGCTAGCAAAATTGATTCAACCACTCTCTTGCTGTAAACCTTGTATTCTCTAGAGTGAATACATTTTGTTAAAAAACAAAAGAGTAGAGATGTGTTGTTTTATCATGTAATTACGTAACTGACATCTTTTTATAATAATACATTTGGGTGGTCTGTCCCTGAAACACTTGATTTGTTAGGAAACATTACAGTTTCCACAAGTAATCTCTAACTCCTAAATATTTTGAAAGAATTTTGCATTGTGGTATTGCATCAGTGCATTAGTCACCAGTTAAACTTTCTAAACTACTGTTGTTTGGCATTGTTGGGGGCTTCCCATTTTTATTCATTATATCAGCAAAAACGTGTGTAATTTATACAATTGCTTGATATAAATGAAAACAGATACTATTAAGGCCAGATTGGTATTATAAAGAACCTAAGGTGAATCTTGTTTTATTTTTACTTGGAAAATCTAACAAAACATAGAAAGTTTAAAATGACTTCAACTGCAATGTTATGTAGGTGTAGTGACCCTTTTGTATTGTTGTTGTTTTCTCTCAAATGAGGACTTTCTGTAGTCCCATTGGGCACCATAGAGACCTATGAACTTGCTTGCTGCAATGAACCACAATGATTTTTGAGGTTAGACATGCTGTTACTGAGTCTAGGTTAATCTTACTTGCCAGTAGTGGTAAACTGTTGAGTTTGCCAGATTAAAATGGAACCATATTGATTGTATTTAAATGTCATACACATTTTATACAGGTAAACTGCATCAGATCAGAGTGATCTATCTGAAAACAACTTCTTAGACTTGCTAGTTCAGAACCATTACACTATTTTACCCAGTAATGTTTGAACATGATGTTTCAGCAGAAAATTGCTGGTACACTGATTTTTAACTGGAAATTCCACTTGTACATAGAGTACAGTTGGTGAAAGACTAATATCCAAATTATTCGGTCATGTGAATACTCAAAAGCAGCCTATGGTAGTTTTGCCTGATCTATGACATTATTTAAAATTTAAGGCAAGCAGTGTAACTAGAATAATTTCACAACAGAAATATATTCACGGAAACCTGGGTTAAGAGAACATTGACTAGTCTTTAAAAATAAATAATAGAAACAAAAGGAAAAGTGTCCAATTTTACTACTACTTCTCTTATAGAATATTTTTAGGTTTTACATTCTTCCCCTTCTCTCAATCTGAAGGCCTATCACCCATCCCAATAACTTTTTGTCTGTGGCCCACTGCTTTTTAACTTGCATTTGTTGTTTAAAAGAAAACAAAGCCAAACAAAATCTGATACCTGAATCATTAGCTAATTTGGGACTATCCTAGATAGTCTTTTGGGGGATTTGGAGACAAAATAAAATGTCTCCCACAATTTCACAAGCAGAAAGAACACATTGTATGTAGTATGCTGCTGTCTAGCAAGGGCTTTGCTTGACCCTGGTTGTGTCTTATGAGAGCAATGAAATACTTGAAGCTAGAACCTTTTGAATCCTTACTATTGCACTCTGTGAATACTTGTGTTGGTAGCAGCTGAGTGAAAATAAAATGTTCATATCTCTAAAGTGCTGTGTCAGCCATTTAGAGATTCAAATATTGTTCGTTTGCACTAATAGAGCATAGTAGGGCAGTGTGCACTGCAGGGAGGGAAGGACTGAAAAGACTGTGGAAGGGAGAGAGTTTTGTTCATAGATGGAAACTCTGGTCCAGACAGGAAAGTTGGTGGGGGAAGAGTGACGCCCCCCCAACTCCAGGGTGCAGGCTTCAGTGGCATGATGTGAAGTAATGCTTAAAGTAAAATAATGCTTTTTTATATATAGTTGCCTAGACAGTTTCCAGAGCTTAACTGTCTACCAAAGAACTGTTTGTTTTCTGATGGGAATACCAGTCTTCTAAAATGCTTGATTGGTGTAAACCAAATGTGTGGAGACAACCAGGTACTACTGAGGAGTTACTTGGCTAGCTATCTTAAAGGTAGGGTTAAGGGTTTAAATTTAAACAACAACAAAAAGGACAGTGGTTGCACTTGAAAATTCTTCCATTTTGAAAGATTCTACCTTTTTGAAAGATTCTCTGAACCTTACCTGGGGGATAATAAGGAAAACTTAGTAATGTTTCTCAAAACAGTAAAAAAAATTTAAATCTGTCCATTGTATGTATATCTACAATTGTAGAGCCTAGTTTATGGTGACGATAAACACACTTGAATTATTAACTGTCATTGCTATTCCTACAATCAAAATGAGTACCAGGGATCGTTGATTGAAGAAAACAGATTTTATAAAAGAATATGGAGAAATTTTTGATTGATTTGTAATTTATGAATCTTTGGTTCACCTGCCAATATTGCACCTGGACATTTGTAAGTTTATATTTTTATAATTTTTTTCTAAAATCCTAGATGTAAATTTAAATCCTGATTACATATTACAGATCCTATGTTACATATTCCCATGGAACTTGTACTACTTTTTTGAGTAGTGTCCCTATGGTTGTTCCACTTCAGGTGTGCATGCGCCTCTCAAGCCCTTGATCAGAGCTCTGTAGCTCGCAGCATCCATTTGGCCTGCGCATGCACCCTATGCATCCTTGTTAGAGACTATCTTAGCATGCACAGGCAAACCGCCCTCAGCTTGTTCTCTACTGCCTCGGCATGAGACAGAACACAAGTGTGTCTGCCTAAAGCATACTTGGTTTTCTCTTTTTATTTTTCCCTCTCTTTTCCCTCGGGAGACTTGTCTTCTCCTGTTGGGGCATGCCTGGCTCACTAGCCTTCAAACACTGCCTCTCAGGCTGGGAGACTCTACCAGTAGGCAATGGGCACTCCAAGTGTGTCTGTTGCCTGGGGAGGTCCCAGGTCTCCCAGAAGCGTGTGTTTCTTCTTGGCCCTTAAGTCTCGGGCAAGGAAGACCAGAGAGCTAAAGCTCAGACTGTTAGCCGTGGAACACTCCCTTCAACTGCCCTCTGAGCCAGGTTAAGCCCTCCCCTCCAAGCCCCGCAGAGGTCCAGTGACCCCTCATTTTGGAGCATGCTTCCCCTAAGGAAGGGGAAATCTTTGCAGCCCCCTGGGAAGACTCCCAGAAAGAGGATCGCAGACTCACTCTAAGGAGCCAGCTCCAAAAAAGACCAGGTCCCCGTCAAGATCCTCAGTCTCCAAGGGTACCATTGAGGCAAAGCCCTGGCGCGCCAAGGACAAGAAACATGGCTGCTCTCCACCACTAAGGAGGGTACCATCAAGTCCAGCCCTGCCATCTGTACCGAAACATCCCATTCAGCCATTGGTGCCATCCCACACCTTAACCCAACCATTGGTGCTGATACAAGCAGCTCGGCTGGGGTGCCTATGCAAGTACTGAGCAAGTAATGGCGCCAGACATCTACAGTGCCAGCGGTATGCCTATCATCATCAGTAACATTGCTTCAGCTATGGTGACCTCCGCTGTGGTGTCAGTACCGGATTGCTTTCTGTTACCACAGGAATTCTGATACTTGAGGGGTCTCTTGGTGTCAGATGAACCAGAGGCCCCATTGTTGACAGGTACCGGGCATCTCTTGCTACCAAGACCTCTGTCTCTGAGCAGCAATTCTGTGGCACAGGACTCTCCTCCATCTTCATTGGCTGGCCTCCCCCGTGGGAGGATGCAGGGGAAGAGGATTCCCAAACGGTCTCCTCAATTTCAGTGACAGGTCCTTTGGGAATCTGCTTTTGGCCAGCTGCAGAGATCACTGTGCAGGTCCCCAAGGATGGTAGAACCAGCCTTGAATGCCACTCCCTGCTTCCTTATGGACCTCTGCAATGTCATATTGGGACCAGTGTGTTGCCTGTCACTGATGAGGTGCTTGGTTCTGCGGTACTAACTTCAGTTCTGGATGCTGTTCTGAAGCTCCGTCCTCCTGGGGATACCGCTCGGAAGTCACCTGAAGTGGAGCACTCATAGGGAAATGTTACTCACCCTGGGCAGTAACTAGTTCTTAGAAGTATGTGTCCCTATAGGTGCTCCACTATCCGCTTGCCCTCTACTTCAGTTGTTCCCCAAGGGATGACTGGGTAGAGAAGGAACTGTGGGCATTTCGCCCATGTACCCCTGTATAGCCTCAGTGTTTGCCATGGGGAGGCATAGGGCACATGCGTGGGCCGAATGGATACTGCTAACTAGAAATCTCTGTTCACGATCTCAAGAGGCCCATGCGCACCTGAAGTGGAGCACTCATAGGGGGACACATCTTGAAGAACTTCAGTTACTGCACAGGCTGAGTAACCAGTCCTTTTAATCCCCCTTTAAAAGGCTTTTTGTCTGATACTAACATGTACCCTCATAGCTTTGTAGTGTTTTGCTGGTACAAAGCAAAAGATGTTACAGGCTGCAAAAATAAATATTAGACCGTTTTCCTCACCTGCAGTAAGCAATTAAACTAGATAGCTGCAACAGTCAAAATTAGTCCATTTATATCTGGGATTCTGAGGATGAAGGCATCTTGCACCTATATTAACCATTTTGTCAGAATAAGAATATGCCCGATTCAATATTCCTCAGTTACCCTTATGTCAGAGATGTGTGTATGGATATATGCAATAAAATCCCTAAAAAGATGTAGGGAATCAGACACCTATATAAACACACGATTCCTTGAACATTATCAATGTTAAAATGATAGATACTTTGAAAAATTCTTGCACATGGCTTTTAATGACTCATCAGATGATTAAACCTGAAATAATAATTTAGTTTTCTTTCCAATATTTGTATGTTTACTTACTGAATGTGAAAGCCATTAGACTAGACCGTTAAAAACAACTTGTCTTTACACCCTCGTTTAAAACTTTTCCAAAGATAAGCTGATAAAGATGGAAATCTGACACTATTTCTCTTCTAATCTCTTTTATAGCGCTGATGATTCTTATGGGTCATATAGATTAAATAAACTGAATGTGAAACAGGTGATGAGTTATTACCTGGACATGGCTAAGCCTTCCCATAAATCTCTCCAACTGCTTGTAGGATTTGAAGAGAAATCCAATAGGGGATCTGTCTGGATACAAATTATATCCAAATGGATAATCTGGATGTATGTGGGCTTCTTATATCGGTAAAAAGGTCTTGTAGCACAGCACATTCAACTAGAGAGATGGATGCTTTGGCAACTTGCCTGTGTATGTAATAGCTGAGCTATATAAAGGAGCTATGAGGCACTCACTCTGTCTTTGCTCAGCACTATTGTCTGGCTATGCCGAAAGAAGGACAGGAGACATTTGACATGGGTTTAATCAGGCCGCAACTTTATTATTAGATGTCTGGGACTACCCAGCAGATAAGTATACAGTGCAGATAATTCCAGGTTTATTCTGTAATTATCCGGTGGGCTTTTACCAGCTCCCCCTTTTTCCCCTCCAGTCCCTCCCAGCAAAAACATTGCTGGGACCTTACTATACCTCGGTGGGGGAAGAGAAGGGGGCTTCCATCAACTCCCCCTGTTTTTCCCTCCAGTCCCTCCAACAAATCCATTGCCGGGACCTTACCATCCACACACACACCCATAGGCGGGTTAAGGTGGGCTATAAGAATGAGGGATTGGCTCCCTGCTGTACCAATCATAAGAGTCCCCACCACCACCACCACCCATTCCTTTTATGAACACCTCTTTTTCCCAGCCATTTATCTGGTCACTGTATATCTTTTCTATGGAATACTTACACTGGTCATCCGCCCGACACTTAAATAATGAGTTGTGACATATGGCCTACTGCCCATCATGGCATGCATGAACAGAGCCCTTCCTGAAACCTCCTGTGGGGAAGGTGAAAAAAAACCCAACTGCACCCAAGCTAATATGGTAGTAAGAGAAAAATTCTTTCCCAGCCCCCCTAAGAAAAGGACGGCTAGTGTAAGGCCCACAGCAGGTGTTGACCAAACCTGTTGTTTTACCACCTAAGAGGGGAGGTGGGTCCTGCTTCAGCCTTGGTCCATGTAAAACGGAAGGTGCCAAGCTGCCCCTTTTAAACCCTGCATTCCCAGGGGATGAGTCAGCAACCACGCTGACCCCTTTTTGCAACAGTTTTCATCTCCCCCCATCATCACTAGTCATAAAGCACTGTTCCCTTCACTCGGCCAGCCAGCCAGCCAAACACCCCACCTCCTCGCTTAAAGGTGCAGGGCAGTCATTCTCTCACTGTCATAGCCAGTTCAATTACTCATTCCAAGAAGGCAGTCCTCCAGTAACTCCAGTTAAATCCCAGGTTCATTAGTACTGCTAGGCAGACTCTCAGGATGAGGGTCTGCAGAGACCTATTTATAAAGGGGGAAGAGATTATCTACTAGTAACTAGAATATATTGCAGCTGCAAGTTCACACTCCCCCTCCATCTTACAATTCTTTGGAGTAAAATTCTGCACAAGCAGAGAAGAACAAGGGCCTCAAATGGCCTTAGATCAAAGTGACTCAAGCCCAAGTACAGCCCCAGTGGTACGGTCCTCTGAAAATTGAGACTTACAACATGCAAATCTTAGACTATGGCTGTGAAGAGGCGAAATACATTTAATGGTTAGTAATAATTTCCCCTATACTTACATGAAGCAATGTAACTACAGGCAGAATTAGTATAACTGAGCCAAACTTCAGCATGTTACAATGGGCGCGGCGGTTTTCACTGTGTGTTTATTTAAAGATCAAAATTTCTTTAGTTCTGAAAAAAATCTTATTGGAGAAGAACATGTTCTAATGTGGACAAAACTCCAACTATGACTGAATTAGTTCCTGAATGATATTTAATACCACTCATGAGACAATGCTGGACTGGATCTAAAAGAGTAGAAAGTGTACCCAAGTATGCATCTCACACTCACACTTACATACCATGTACATCACATGTTGCTCAGGAGTGGAGGGATAGCTCAGTGGTTTGAGCATTGATCTGCTAAACCCAGGGTTGTGAGTTCAGTCCTTGAGGGGGCCATTTAGGGATGGGGGGAAACTGTCAGGGACAGTACTAGTGAAGGCAGGGGACTGGACTCAATGACCTTTCAAGGTCCCTTCCAGTTCTATGAGATAGGTATTTCTCCATATATTTATTATTTTATATTTATTTATTAACTACTTATCCTCTCTCTCTCTCTCTCTCTCTTTCTCTGTATATCAGTGATGGGCAACCTGCAGCCCATCAGGGTAATCTGATTTGTGGGCCGTGAGACATTTTGCTGATGTTGGCCATCCGCAGGGACGTGCTGTCTGCCACTTCCCGCAGCTCCCATTGGTTGGGAACGGCAAACTGCAGCCACTGGGAGCTGCGGGGGCCATGCCTTCGGACAGTCAACGTCAGCAAAATGTCTCACGGCCCGCAATCAAATTACCCTGATGGGCCGCATGTGGCCTATGGGCTTCAGGTTGCCCACCACTGATGTATATGGTGACTGTATTCAAAAATAGTCAGTATTACTCCATGTTCTTGATATCATGCTTTATTTATTTCAATCTGTTTTTAATTATTATACTTTTAAATTGGTGTATTACTCTTTTCCTCTTAGATTATTTCTTGTGGCCCAGTAGCTAGAGCTGATGTCTGAATTTGCAGGAACCTTGTTCCACATGCTTTCAGAGTCTATATGACTGCAGCTTGTCCAAATGTATATTTTCTTTTGATATAATCTAATAATGTATTTTTTTAAAATCAGTTTTGAAGGGCCATTATTAAATAGCAGCATATGAATTCTCAAGAATATTGTAAAAGAAGCTATCTGATTAAGACTGTGATACTCTTTAACAAACACCCATAAATGAATAATTATGATCTCTTGTCCTTGTTTACAATTTTCATTTCATAATGGCAGTAACTCATGACAGTTTATTCCTAGGGATTACTGCATTTCTCGACTAGTTGATGTCAGTCCGCCTTTGGACTTGAATTTTCATAGCAACCAAAGGATTCTCTGATCTCCCACAGATGTGCTATCTGTCATGTCTTATTGATTTGATTCTTCATATTACTAAAAAGCAGAAATATTTGAGCATAAGGATTTAAACTCTTCATCTTAAAAGGACCGCATCTGCTTCTGTAATTTTGGGATGTGGTTTAAGTTAAGGATATACAGGAAATGTACCTTACTTGTTAATGGTTGTATCCAAATATATGTTCCTTTATGGTAATGAAGTGATTCTTAAATAGGTTTAGATCTTTGGTTATGTCATTAGACGTTCTGATTATGTACTTGGTACAGGGTTTTCATTTGGAATTCAATTTCTGTTTTATATATTTGATTAACAAATGTATTTTTTTCAAGTGTGATGAAAATTCAGTTTTCAAACTTAGAACTTGAACTGATCAGTTTCAGAATGCAGTCAAAGTGTCATGTCTCAATAAATATAGTGAATATGTTGGCCTTTACCTTAACTTGCTTTTGTAAGTTTTTATGATTATTAAGTAAATGTTTTGTTATTCTTATAAATTCTTTGGAATGATCTGGATGTCCCTGGACAAGTCTATGTAGTCTGCTCTATTTTGGCCTCTGGGTTGGAGTTTAAACTGGCGATTTGGATCGGCTCAACTGTGCCGCTTAAACTATGATGATTGTCATTTTTGGACTAAAAATCCAAACAGAATTATTCCCTGAACATTTAGATGCATTCATTGTTTAACCTTAAAGTTGTTAAGTTTGCAAGCAGTTCAAATGATTACTATTTTATAGGGTCCATCCTGCTCCCAGTGAAGTCTGGCAAAAACTCCTTTTAATTTAGCTAGGAGCAGAATCAGGCTCTTTAGACCTTCCCTCTGTGTCACTTCTTTTTCCCTGAAATTGTACAACATTGGTACCGCTAGTGTATCTCCACTGGTGCTCCAAATAGTACGACCCTCTTGTGATCTGACCAGCAAATGTCTAGCCCTCTTCTAGAGAGGCAAGGTGGGTGAGGTAATATCTTTTATTGAACCAACTTCTGTTGGTGAGAGAGACAAGCCTTTGAACTACACAGAGATCTTCCTCAGGTCTGGAAAGGCCAGACCTAATATCCTGGGACCAATATGGCTACAACAACACTGCATAAACATCCTCTATGGATGTTAGACAGCATACTGGCTAAACCCTAGCCGTTCCCAGGAGTCTCTCCATACCATAATTGTTAGAATATAGGTCCACATTAGACCTAAGTAACCCATGATTTTAAACTGAGTTTGGATCTCAACATGAGTGATAGACCTATGGCTAGAAAAATGAGATCATGAAAAAGAGGGACTGGTTGCCTTAAATCTTATTTAAGGTTTGAGCTGTGAAACAGAAATAAAAGAAAGCATGGTTAATTGAGCACCAGGTGCCATAAATAATTGGTTGAAAATGTTTACTCCAGGAGTTGGGAAGAAATGAGGCAAAATAAGATAAGAAAACCTTGAAGAGAGCCGAGTGCAGCCCTAAACTAGTTTCTGCTGACTTTAATTAAGATCTAATAACCAGTAATGACGTCACTTGTTTGTTATAGTGTATAAAAAGGAAGATTTTTCAGGAGTTCTTTATCAGCTTTTCCTTACCCCTTTGGAGTCATGCCATAATGGGAAGGTCCAGTTGTGAGTATTCTTATATTTGTATATGGCATATAACAACACCAAGTGGCCCTTGGACTAATAAAGGAATGCTTGTGTGGAAGCTGGGTCATGGTAAACCTTAATACACTTATTAGGGAATTTATTTCCAACACTAATGGTCTCACCATTGTATTTGCACCTTTTGTAGCAACACCATGATATTTTAGCAGAGAAAGTGTAGTGTATAGAGACAGCCTTACTGCAACTGAAAATGAATAGGAGTTTGTGATATGGAGATATAACCCTGGCTTCAACTTGTTTTGGTGACTTGAGTAGTTTTTATTATTTACCCACAATTTGAAGGATTACATATATATGTAATATGTATATATTATTTTTCAATAACATTTGGTATTTTTTTCCCCTAAAGTCGTAATCCTGGATTACTTAAAACAAAGGACGGTGGAGGAAAAAAACAAAACAAAATCTTCATGACAGTAACCAGAACTAACTTTACCATCCAACCTGGACTAATTCAGTCATACTTATTAAATTTCCTAGAAAACTTGTCACATGTACTCAGTGTTCAGCACTGGTTGTCATATGACAAATCTGTCTGGTAGTATGATAATTATCCTGACATGTCAGCCAATCTTGTCCCATCTTACAGTTGCATGAACAAACCCAATAACTCCACAATTTCCATTATTGTAAAGTACTTTAAAATTATGGATAAAAATCAATATTGAGAATCTGTAAAATAATAATAATAGTATACAACTATTTGGTACTGACTTTGGATGTCCATTGATTCCATTGTGAAGGAAGCTTTGTACCTAGCATAACATTTGTGAGTAATGTTCTCTCATTTATGAAACAGTGCCACCTCCAGTATATAGTACATGAGCCACTCCTCTTTCCCTGTCTGGTCGTGAGTGACTTGGTAAAAGGGTTAACCAATAAGTGCTGTACTAAACTGAATTTTATTTTTATTTTTTTGTAAATAATTGAAATTGGGATTTGTGTGAATGGTGTGACAGAATGCATCATATTCTTAATATCTGGAATGCTTATGCTGATTTTTTGTTAATTTTTGAAAACATTTGCACATTCATTTAACAAAAAACAAACAAACAAAAAACCTTCATAGATAATGTCCATGATTTGGACTTCAGGATCTATTGTTGACTGTATTGGAAAACTGGTTAAATGCTATCATTTTCCAGATAATGTTCTTAACTTCTTGGCAATTGTTCGTTGTTTCAAACCCCTCAGGATAATTCACAGCTCCACAAAAACATGAGTCTAATACATTACAAATTTCCCTAGGAGTATCAACATCTTTTCCAGCTGTTTGGATAGTCTGTCTAAAACCAGAGCAGAACTCTCATCTCTCAGTATTGTTTTGGGCTTTTATACTTTGATTTTGGTTTGTTCAGTGTTACAATTTCTAAACTGAGCCAATAATCTGAGTCTCTTTGGTTTTCTTTGCAATACTTAACTCTTACCGCAGACAATAAAATGATGTATTATCCAAAGAAGATTACATTGTTTTCAACTATTTCTATTCACTAGTGAAAAATTTTGTACCAATGTCAACAAAAATCTTTTAAAATCCTCTCCAGGGAGTTTCAAATACTATTTGTGGAATAAAACATTTCCCAGCTATAATTTTAGATAAGCAGACATTGGGGGCCACGTACGAATATTGATAAACTATTTTTTCAATATCGTTTTGGCAACTAGCAAGGTTATAATTCATAAAAAAAGAATGTATTTGTGATCATTCCAAATACTTCCCTGTCTATTTTATCTGGCATGTACACACAAACCTAGTTGTAACAGCTTTAAAGATTGGCAAGCTATCCAGTAAGCAGCCTTAGGTGGGAATTGGGCCTCTAAAGTTTTCCATCTCAATTAGCAAAAAATAAACTCATTCCCTAGCCTAGCTACATAAAATTATTTACTTCCTTATAACCTTTAATAAACTTTCATTGACTATAGAGAAATAGAATTATGTCAAAAAGTAATTCAGAGTTGGATCATATAGTATCGGTGAACAGTTATGGTATACCACTCTCATTTTATTGGGTTTGGTGATAAAGCATAAGAGGTTATAAATATAACCATAGTAATCGTGGATGCCAAGTTGCACACTATTCTATTTTAAGTGGCACATTAAATATGATAATATAATAATGGTGTTCATGAAACCTTTCACTTTATTAATTTCCCATTCCATCCTTTTCCTCCCAAATGGAATGTTAATTGTATGTTTTTTGTGCTCAGTGAAGAAAGCTTATCATAGTGTTCTCTTAAAGATTATAGGTTGTTCACATTCCTCCCTATCGTTGGCTTTTGATACTAATGAAAAGGTGATCACAGGTCTCTGTTTTTGGAAGAACCACAGACCAGTTCATAGCTGTGGAAGGGTGGATTGATTTAAATTGCCAATTTTAATCATGATGTAAATAGACAAGCAGGAAATAAATAAATTTAAATAAATTAAATGGAGATATCCTATCTCCTAGAACTGGAAGGGACCTTGAAAGATCATCGAGTCCAGCCCCCTGCCTTCACTAGCAGGACCAAGTACTGATTTTGCCCCAGATCCCTAAGTGGCCCCCTTAAGGATTGAACTTACAACCCTGGGTTTAGCAGGCCAATGCTCAAACCACTGAGCTATCCCTCCCCAATCTTGATTTAAATCATTGATTTGAAGTTGTTTTGTATTTATACTTCTATTTTCCTAAAGCGAGGTTCATTTTCATTGGTTGGTAACCATTAAAACACGTTGATTTACAGCTAGATATAGCTGTTAAACTGCATTTTGATAGGGGTTTTTTTTGCTTGCCAGGAGGATACAGGATATCAATACACATTTATTTAAGCAATACACATTTATTTAACCCTAAGCTTAACTTACTTTTATTCAGATTCTTAATTTTTGTTTTATATTGTTAGAAAAAGGTAAATGATGCATTTATTATTTACTAGATGGTTAATTTTTTTATTTGTGTGTGCAGAGCAGTTTGGATGGATATTCAAATTGAATTAAAATGCACAGTCAGCATTTTAAAAAAAGTTAAAGAAAACTACCTAAAATGTGCTGGATTCTTAAGAGGAAAAAAAAAACCAAAAATGTTTTGAATTTAAAACTAATTAATTAAACAAAGGCAGTATTATCTGTAGTTAGTGAATTGAACTAATTTTTTCTTGCCACCATGCCTTTTAAGATTTTAGAGCTCATAGACCTCATCCTCTGACCCCTTATTCTTATTCATGGATGGGAAGAGGAAAACAAACTTTCCTGCTTTTTCAACTCCCAATTTATTTATCATCTTTGAATGAAACTAGTCATTGAACCAGAGGTGGTACTAGCTCATTGGGGGCCCTAAGCAGGAATATTTTGGTGCCCCTCCTGACAACACATTTTTAAAAAGCAAATAAGGGTCCCCCTTGAGCGGCTTAGGGCCCTAAGCAATTGCTTAGGCCTTGTCTACACTATAGAATTAAGCTGGCCTAAGTCAGGTTGACGTACAGCCTGTGATGGTTCATGTCACACTATGCCCCCTATCCGTCGCTGGCATGCGTCCTCACAAGCACTTCCACCAGATTAACTGTATGGGGCATTGTGGGGCTCTGTCAGCCCCACAGGGGCTTACAGTTTGAGTCCCCCCCCCCCCCCCACCCCGGGGCCGATGGCCTGGCTCACTCTAGCAGTGAGCCCTGCAGGGGCAGACAGCTTGGGCTGTCGGCCCCTGGCGTCGGGGCTGACAGTCAACAGGGGATGTAAGTAATGCAGTGTCTACACAGACTGTGCGTTGTCCTAACTGCATCTACCTAAGCGCTTCGCCTCTCACAGAGGTGGAATTATTAGGTTGAGGTAGTGGGTGACTTATATTGGCAGGAGCAACTGTAGTGTAGACACTTAGAGTTAGGTCGATACAAGATGTCTTATGTCAATCTACCTCTGTAGTGTAGACCAAGCCTTAGTCTGCTTATGCCTAGCGCCAGCTGTGCATTGAACTGAACTAGTTGGAAAAACTGAAATTATGGAAATTCATTCTGTACTTGCATAAGAGGCTACTGCTGTCAGGCAAGAGCTGCTTTAGCACTTCAGCAATCTGATCCCAGTGACGTCCCCTAGTTCAGGGGCCAACTTTTTTTAAAACTTGGCAGCAAACATACCTATTATTCAGTTGGAATGATTTTAATAGATTATAGTAAGTTTACATTGTTGTAATTTCACATTTATTTTAAGTAGATTTATTTTTTAAAAGAAACCTGTATTTAAATTTTAAAAAATCAAATATTTTTTATCATTGATTTTTATCCACCCTAAGCTGTGGAGTACAATGCCACTCCGACTGTCATCGATGGCACTAGTGTTGATGTAAGTTCCCTCCACAAGTTGGATGCCTGCAACTGAGCCGTTTCATCTGTCAAACAGGCCAGATGATCCCAGGTGAAAGGTTAGACAGCTTAAGTTTAACAGTGCTTGGTTTATTTGGACGATTGTCCTTCAGTAACCTTCTAAATGTTGGCATCTATACACTAACCTTACCACAAGCTGCTAGGCTCTACTTTTCCTGCAGATGAAAACTGGGAAGACATGAAGATTTCCCCCCTCCATCCCAGTTTTATATAAAACACATCCGTGAAATGTAGGTGTACACTGAAGAATCAACTTGCTGTCAACCCCCAAAATCCTTATGCTCATGGGTGGCCTAGTGATATGATCACGTTGGACAGGTGTTGAATGTTGGTTTGGGGGGGGGGGGGGGGTTGTGGCAAGTGGATGGGAGATGGGTGTGCAAAGTAATAACTTCAGAGGCCCAAAGAAAAAAGACTAGCTGTGTTTGGTTCACCAAGATGTTAAAACTTAACACAGTAAAAAGTGCTAAGCTCAAGCAGCATCAGTTCTTTTTTTGCCTTGATGTTATATGCAAACATCCCTACACCACTGTTTGAGTATTTAAATTACTGGATATTGGTTTCTAAAATGTAATGTAAAATGTAAAATTTTTGCATGCATTGAAAAAGTTGGACCTCCTTGTTGATCTAGAGACCCTAAATTATGCCAGTGACCCGACTGTGAATTTAGGAAGTCTAATAAAATGTTATTTAGTGGCATTCAGGTGAGGGTTAAAGTTTTACTACTAGTTATACTATTTATTATTCTCTAAAAATATCCTTACCTTGATATTGTTTCAAAGAAGTGCAAAAGTTTTAGGGCCAAAGATGCTTCAGTTGGGGTTGGAGGAGAGGGGAGGGAATTGTTTGGTTAAGGCAATAAGATCATAATAGTGACCTGCTTGGAAGAAGGCAAAGTCTTATTTCCTCAAATTTTGAACTGGAAAGAACTATTGTGCTAAATGTTTTATATAGTAGGTATGTGCTGGCCTCTATTATATTTGGAACTGCAAAAGTTTATTATGTACATCTTTCTGTTCGAGCTCTTACCATGAAAACTAGACTTGTAGTTGGTGAAACTAGCTGATTTATCTGGACATACATTTATATTTATAAACCTTTCTCATTTTAAAGACTGTATTTCATTCCTAGTAGTATGGAGCTGTCATTATTGTCACATGTTTCTAGTTTTTTTAAATTAATCTTTCTAAGATAGACATGGAAAGAAAAACTAGCTGCTCAGAACACTTCATTAACAGGAAAGTAGTTGAAGTTCTGCCATAGATACTTATGGGAAACTATATAATTCTGTTTGGCCCCTTAAGATTTCCTTGGGAATTCAAATCTTTGTGAATAACGAATAGTGCTTTTCTAAATATGCTGTGGTAGACAAAGCATGCTTATTATGTAAATATATAGTTACTAAAGATACCAGGACACATGTAAGTATTTAATATCTATAAATTGAGCTCACTTTAACATGAATTACTGAAGTCATTTTCAGTACTCTGTATCATAACTTATGTGCAAGCCAACAGTCTATAATTTAACTAACTGAATCTCTGACCTTTATAAAACCTTTGTCTTGGGTATACAGTTGTAAGCCAAGTATATCTTAATGCAAACAACTTGATTTAGAAAATCTGCTGATTATCTTTCCCTTACACTTATTGATTTAAATCTGATTTCCTATATATTCAAACAGTAATGCTAGCTGAGGTTTTAACACAAGTTAACATTTTAAACATCAGTAGATTTCATGGGAAATGTCTTACAAGAAACCAGGGTGTTCATACTATTTTCACAGCGTGTTCTGCCAGTTACGTGGAGCAATCAACTTTAAACACAGATGAGTGACAGTATAAAAGTATCTCCAGGAATTTGGGGACAGATGAAACATGCTTCCTTCCTTTGTCACTAAACTCATTCTTTCTGAAAGGGTAAGGCCAAGATTCCTCCCCTCACCCCCCTCCCCTCAAAAAACAACTTTTCATCCTTTTAACCATTTAACCTTTCATTCTCTTTTTTTCTGTTCAAGGAGCGTATGTTAAATATTTCTTAGATTATAGTTTAGTCTTAGATAAGTGGGTAACTACTTCTGTTGGAAAATTGTTATAATTTGTTTTATTTCCAAATTATGATTAATGAAAGCTCCGTAAGGCAGAGACCATATTATCCTTTCTGTACATTGCAGAGCAAATGATTAAAACTCAATAATGTAAGACAGGCAGGAGCTGTGAAAGTTTGTTTTTTTTTTTCCACTTAATGCTGCTTCATTCCTGATCTGCTGTACACCTACTATTCAAGTCCTAGGTGTCTCATGAAGAAAGTCTTCCAAGCATGCGTCCACCATGCCCTGTAAAGCATCAC
This sequence comes from Trachemys scripta elegans, assembly GCF_013100865.1. Lineage (NCBI taxonomy): Eukaryota > Metazoa > Chordata > Testudines > Emydidae > Trachemys > Trachemys scripta. The sequence goes on along the minus strand of NC_048303.1, from coordinate 30,640,603 downwards.
TGTATTTCACTTTCTATTCCCCTCAAGCTGCATCAACTTAACTCAGCTAGTATAAAAAAACTCATTACACTATTCTCCCTCTCCAATTCACCATCCTTACAATTCTCCCCTATTTTTTTTAATTACACCAGGGAAAGATGTGATTTGCAATGTCTCTTGTATTAATCAGTATCAGTGGTAAACATTTCTATTCTAGAAATACAAAAGTAAGATCTTACACATGGTGCTATACCACTTCCAGAGGAGATCACATTTTTGGTCTCAACCCATTGTTTGGAGGGTACTACTCTTTTAAATATGTAATACAAGATTAATTGGGCTCTGTCTTAGCAGTCCACTATGTAGTTTACCAAATGCCTGTCGCCTTCTGCATTAATTGAACTTGGAAACCTGTTCCTATTAGAAGAGATACCACATAAGATTGCATCTAGAACACTCTTATTTTTCCTTCACCGTGAACTACGTACTGGATATCAGATTTGGTTGGTAGTGGTCTAAGGTGTAGAGCTGGTTGAAAAATTTGACAAAGTTAGTTTACCATTGAAAAGTGTATTTTTGCGAAAATCAAAATGTTTCACAGGAACACGTCGACTTTGATAAAATTCTTGATGGGAAAGTCTAAATGTTTAATTTAGACCTATATAATAAAATAATTTTAATATATTGTATTATGTAGTATATTTTGACATTCAGCTTTTCCGTCTGATTTAGAAGGAATATTGTTTTGAAATGTTGGAATATTTCCAGTATGGAAAGTCCTGGTCCTGACCATCTGTAGTCTCTGGCTTTTTATAGTCTTGTAACAGGTGATTCAAAGACCTGATTCTTATGAATGGAGTAGAAACAATAGTATAATTCTACCTATTTCTCTCCCCCATCCAAACCTCTTGCTGTGACTCAAGATTTAATTACAAAAGCTGTATTATCAAGGTATAATGAAAATCTGTGTAAAGAAAATACAGCAACAATTCAGTATGAGCAACAAAGCAATAAGGATGACTTTTTAAAAACTAATGTTTGAAAGCTTTTGTGACTTTAAGAGCTGAAAATCCATATCTCCAAGTTATAGGACAGAAAGAGCCGAAAACTCTGGCTGACACTGAGTTCTAAAACTGTGCGCTATCAATATAACAGTGATGACTGAAAATACAGATACCAAAACATAAATTAGAAATTCCAAAGAGCAAGGGATCCACCTTTACCTGAAGCAAGAGCAAGAGCTTTCCAATACGTTTGTTTATATAGGGATTATTTTAAATCACTGAAGTCTGAAGAAGTCTCTTATCTAAAACTCAGTTATTTTTTTGTTCTTTAAGAACAGCTGTGTACTGTCCTTTTCAAACATAACACAAAAAAGAGATGTTCACGTTTAGGTAGTTAATTTAAAGAGGAGATTTGGATTCTGATAAAAATGCACCAAAAAAGGTGAATTTGGTTTTTTTGGTTCTATTGGAATGTGATCTGAACATAGGCTTGGGATACAAATACTCACAAATTCTAATCCTCTCTCTGCTGCTGACTTCTTCTGCCAGCCTGGGCAAATCTCTGTCGCTACTACAGTTTCCCTGTCTCTAAAATAGGTATAATACCACAGAAGTGTTGCAAAGATTAATGACTATGTATAAAGCACTACATAAGTGATGTGTATTGCTTTTGATTTACTGACTTTTTGTCACAGTTGAGATATCCTTTAAAATTAATCTCCTTTTAGCATTCTATTTTTCCTTCTGTAATGTGGGTTTTATAAGTTGTTAATGGCTTCTCTTTTTAAAATAATTCTTGCATGACTTCGTATTGTTCCAGTTTAGATTATTCAAATGCTGGTCTCTGGGATGTTTTTCCCTCCACCCCCTTTCCCCATACAAGTATATAAATCTTTGTCTGGAGATCTGTCTTCATTTTTGAGTATTTTTTGTATTACTGCCATTGCAAATTTGTCAGCATGAAGTTGCTTGAAAACAGAGACATTTAACATTTTTGTCACCTCCTCCTTACTTCAGTGTAGGATTATTGTTGTTTTTTCCCCCTCCTAAATCTGGTAATTAAAGAAGAGTGATACAGTTGTCGCTATTCTTTGGTCTTTTGATTTAAAAAGGATATTATTTTAACTTGCTTGAATTTTAAAATATATTACTTTTATTAGTTTACATCATGATTTTTGGTTTAGAAACAGAATTACAATATGATCATCATAGAAGATTAGGGTTGGAAGAGACCTCAGGAGGTCATCTAGTCCAACCCCCTGCTCAAAGCAGGATGAGCCCCAACTAAATCATCCCAGCCAGGGCTTTGTCAAGCCGGGCCTTAAAATCCTCTAAGGATGGAGATTCTACCACCTCCCTAGGTAACCCATTCCAGTGCTTCACCACCTCCTAGTGAAATAGTTTTTCCTAATGTTGAACCTAGACCTCCCCCATTCAACTTGACACCATTGCTCCTTGTTCTGTCCAAATTCAAATTGTTTGAATTTCTGCCCAAATATTGATATATGGCTTTGGCCAAATAATTTTCCAAATGTGTGTTCAAAGCTGAATGGAAAAGTAGATGTGCTTTAATTCCAAAGGTGGCTTCTATCACCTCTTTTCCTCATGGTCAGTTCCCATGTTGGCCCATCATTGTTCTCGGAAAGCTGAGGAATCTCTGCTTTCTAGTCACTCCATGTGACACTGACCATTTCTTGGTTCACCTCCTCTTTGTGGCCAATTCACCTGACAGCTTTCTATTGCTGCGCCATTGGACAATGAAACCTTCTGATTGTCATTCCTCTCCCAGACAGATTTTCTGCATCAGAACCTCTGACAACCTAGTAGTGAAGTTAGGCAAACTGCACACTTGAGCTGTGCCTTTAGTCTATGTGGTTACTTGTTTCATTCCTCTTTTATAATCTATATTTTATCATGCTCATTTTGCCACAGTCAGTGAAGTTTGCTTGAAAGAGGCAGATATTCATACGCATGTCATCCTGTAGACACATTAATTATCTTAAACCTCTTCGTCAAAAGTATGAGCAAAAGATCATTCAGAGTTAGTTTTTTAGCCTTTCTAAAAACATGTTCTGCTACTTGGGAAGAGAAAAAACATTGTTTTTAGTGAAGAAAAATATTTTTCAGAAGAGGTTGAGTTGCCAAAATATCTTAATAGAAAGTGGGAATAACAACTCTTAATTGTGCTTAATGGTGTGGTGGCCTGAAATTCATATACACCTATTAATTCAATAATATATGTTCAGTCGTCTTCATAATATGCAAACTCAATAGCAAGTTATTAAAATAGAATAATAACTGTTGTGTTCTGTTACAAGGTTCACAAATTATTAGTACTGGTTTGTATTGCTAATATCTTCAGCAATGCAAACAAATAATCAGATGCTCCATCTATAAGTGCGCTATCTTTGTGCTTTTAAATTGGGTGCTATAATGCATTGCTGTAATTATTAGAGATTGGTTTTGTGTTCTGTCTTTTTAATGCCATGCCTGAACCTTTGTAAAGAAAGGGAACAACCTGGAATTGAAACATTCTTATGTTCCTGCTCTCTTTCGTAATGAGAGAGGAAACAGAGTCTGTACTTCCAGTGCAAAAGAAATGGGCTGATTTGTAGCAAATGTTATCACAAGTCATGTTGATATCATTCCTGTGGTATCACATTAACTCAAAGTACTACACGCTTGTCCTCTAATGATGACTGATGTACATGACTAGTGAGATGTACAAGATTTTTTTCTACATCATTCCACTCCACTCAAAATCATCTGACAATGCTTACAAATATTCAGGGCTTGTCTACACTTAAAAATGCTACAGCAGCAGTGCAGCTGTGCCGCTGTAGTGCTTCAGTGCAGATCCTGCCTATGCTGACGGGAGGGAATCTTTTGTCGGCATAGGTAAATCATCTCCCTGAGAGGCAGTAGCTAGGTTGACAGAAGAATTCTTCTTAAAGATTTTCATGTTTCGTTTAACTTCCCTTCGTAACTAAAACATTGTTTATTTGTTTACAAAGTGCAGTATATAAACTTCTGCAAAGAAAAGTATGTCCTATTCTATATCTTTGTAAAAGCAGGTATGGCGATTGTTTCCTACTCCACTCCACCCTGCCACATATTGTACGCACCTTTTTTAAAAGATTTTCCTTTATAGTAAATATACCCAGTTCAACACACACACTTTTTTAAACCATTGTTTTCTACTGCTTTCAGAGTCTTCTAGGTTGTTTGTCTCAGCTGTATAAATGTGTCTATAAATAATTTTCCAAAAGCAGAGCCTAAGTTTAGGGAGTTGCCTGATTTTCTAAAGTACTGAACACTCAAAACCTCCCATTGACTTCAGCACTTCTGAAAATCAGGCAGGTGCTTCAGTATGGATTTAGGAGCCTAACTTAAAGCATTTATTTTTTAAAATCTTGCCCATTGTTTTTAACCAACAGTATGTAGAAGCACTCTAGACCTTTAAAGTATTTATTAGCTCCCCCACCAAAAAATCAAAAGTATTGTTGTGCTAAAATATCAGGAATGTAGGTGTTGCTTGGGAAAAGTTGGAAGTAAGTTATTTATTAACAAAGGATTAATCCACATCATGTGTTCCAATTTTCGGGACTCACAACAACCAAACATACAAACGAGTCTTAAATTACATGTGAAAAGGGAATGTTTTAAGTCACTAGTCTCCAAAACAAAAAATATAAATGAAAATTAATTAGCCACATGGAATAAAAATATTTTGAAAACTTTATCTCCATAAATATGTTTAAAATTCTCCACTTAAATTATATACTACTACATTTTGTAATAATAGGAAATCTAGATGGAAGTGAATATCTAGCAGTACTGAAAACCAAATTTGAGAGCGAGATTGGAATAGCAAGTCATTCGCTGTCATTCGTCTGGAGCAGTGAACCATTTAGTGACAAAAAATAAGTGTGTGTGTGTGTGTTTGTGTAACTTCATGAAAAAAATTGCCCTCAGGTACGACTGATATGGTATATAAATTATATATATCCTTCTTTGTTAGTGAAACTCAGTGCTTTATAGGCTATTTATGGTGCAATCTATTCAATACATTTTGATATCTTTTAGGGCTGTCAAGCAATTAAAAATAATAGAATACCATTTATTTAAATATTTTTGGATGTTTTCTACATTTTCAAATATATTGATTTCAATTACAACACAGAATATAAAGTGTACAGTGCTCATTTTATTTTTTTATTGTAAATATTTGCACTGGAAAAAAGAAATAGTATTTTTCACTTCACCTCATACAAGTACTGAAGTCCAATCTCTTTATCATGAATGTTGAACTTACAAATGTAGAATTACATACAAAAAAAAACTGCACTCAAAAATAACAGTGTAAAACTTTAGCACCTACAAGTCCGCTCAGTCTGACTTCTTCTTCAGCCAATTGCTCAGACAAACAAGTTTGTTTACATTTGCAGGAGATAATGCTGCCCGCTTCTTGTTTACAGTGTCATCTGAAAGTGAGAACAGGCATTCGCATGACACTGTTGTAACCAGTGTCGCAAGATATTGATGTGCCAGATGCAGTAAAGATTCATATGTCCCTTCATGCTTCACCCACAGTTCCAGAATACATGCTTCCATACATGCTTCAATAACAATCCAAAGCAGTGTGGACTGACACACGTTCATTTTCGTCATCTGAGTCCGATACCACCAACAAAAGGTTGACTTTCTTTTTTGGTGCTTCGGGTTCTGTAGTTTCAGCATCAGCATGTTGCTCTTTTAAGACGTCTGAAAACATGCTCCACACCTCATCCCTCTCAGATTTTGGAAGGCATTTCAGATTCTTAAACCTTGGGTCAAGTGCTGTAGCTATCTTTAGAAATCTCACAACATTAGTACCACCTTTGCATTTTGTCAAATCTGCAGTGAAAATGTTCTCAAAATGAACAACATGTGCTGGGTCATCATCCGAGACTGCCATAACATGAAATATATGGCAGAATGCAGGTAAAACAGAGCAGGAGACATACAATTCTTCTTCGAGTGCTTGTTCATGTCTATTCCAATCAGGTGTGTGCGTGCCGAGTGCATGCCAGCCAGAAGATTTTTCCCTTAGCAGCGTCCGTAGGGTTGGCCTGGGTGCCCCCTGGAGTTGCGCCTTCATGGTGCCCAATACAGGGCCCTGCTGACCCGCTACCTCCTTAGTTCCGTCTTACTGCCAGTGACAGCTAGCTGGAACAACTGTCGTTCTTGCATTGCAAGCACTTTTGGCAGTATCCACTTCAGTTTTCATAGTTTAAAATAGTCAGTCAGTCTATTTGAAGAGTTCTTGAGGGTTCTCCCCCCACCCCCAACAACTTTTCCCCGGTTCTGGGGTATGCCCCTGTCCCCAAGGTTCAAACTCTGCAAGGACTGTGGCAAGTTTATGCCGAAGAGTGACCCACACTCTTCCTGTCTACAGTGCCTCAGGGAGAGCCACCAGAAGGACAAGTGCAGGATCTGCAAGGTCCTTCTCCCTAGGACCTTTAAAGACCAGGATCAGAGGCTGAAAATCCTACTAAAATAAGCAGCACTCAGACCACAATCTGACCCAGGATCGGCAGAGCCCACACTGAGCACTTCCTCATCAGTCTGCAGTGCTCCAGTGCCGACGGTGCGCAAACCAGTGCCAAGGAAGGACCTAAGGACTCACGGCACTGCCACCGCTCCACCCATAAGAAACCTTCTTCTGTCCAGCACTGTTCTCAGTCCCCAGTGCCACAGAAAAAAAAAAAACGCCGGATAGGGGTTGCTCTCCGCCTCCAAAGACCAAGCGACATGTGGCATCGAAGCACATTTCATGCCAGGCCACCTCGTCTTTCCCGCCTTCCAGGGCTTTGTTGACTCCTGCTCCATCCAGGGTACAGTTGAGTCCAAACCCTCAACGGTCCCCCGGATTACCAAAGTGATCACCTCCAGCTCCCCTCGATGCCGGAGTCGTCAGAGGCAGCCAAGGACCTTATTTGCCTCACAGCGCCATCCTCCCCGCAGAGGAGAGACAAGTCGCCTGTGACCGCGCAGCCCCAGTTCCAATCAAGGGGCAAACCTGCAATGATGGCGCACCTCTCCCCGGCACGGCCCACCCACATAGGGAAGCCGCACCAGTCCCCGCCCTCTCGGCACCGCTCTCCAGCAGTGCAGAGTACCGCTCCTCCATGGTCGTCCTACTCGGAGTCAAGACTATATTTTCAAGGGGACTTTACAATTGCTATCCTTACCAGCAGTGAATGGATCTCTTCATAAGACACAGTAATATATTTCAATTAGGTGATGAGAGTAGTAGTGATGTGCTTCATTAGGGCATTCTTGGAGAGAATTAGGAATGTGTGCCCTTGATTATCAAAATAATTAAATTCAAATAATTGAAGTTCAGAAAATAAAGGCTGTAATGTATATTGCACATCATGTAAAAGCCTGTGGCTGTCAAATATAGATGTATGTTGAAAGTTGAATTTATAACTGTCTGACAAGTAGTAAAATATTTAAAGAGCATCATGCTCCCTCTATCTTCTACAGCATACTGGACTCCTATTATCTTCAGCCGTCAACTCTGACTGAGAACTTGCCTTAGAAAATGAGACTTAAATATGGTTGGGTAAATTCCTGAGACTGAATACAGAGTAGTGAACATCATATCGATCAGACCAACAATCTATGGACTATAGTAGATCCAGCTAGAATGACGGGGGCATACAACATCAGTTTTATCAAATTAGACAATTTGCCAGGGACTTACATTCAGGAGAGACCAGAAAACTCTCTGGACCAATGTAGGTTAGGAACCATCATGACAATCACACTTTAAATCTGGGGAAACTATTGGGTGGTGTAGTACTGTAGTTGCACCTCAATATTATACTGAGAATGGGATTTGAAGTAGCAGTTTGAGGAACAAGACATCACTTACTTCTGTAATAGATGAGCTTAGACAATGTGTCTGGTTATTTGACACCTCTCTTGTTGATAAAGTAACTTCTAGACTTGCTGGGACTGAGGACTGTTTTTCCAGGTGTGAGATTTTTCTAAGAAGGAAAGTATGTCAACATGAATGGCCAAGTCTGCACTAACTAATAGTTAGTTACATCTTCTAAAACCTTCCTGTGAACTTCATGTGACAAACTTCTGCACACGTACTGCTTGAATGAAGTCTCAAGTTACTACTTTCTGGATCCACTGTGAGGAAAAGGCAAACAACTTAAAAAATAGTATAAACTCCTCAGATTGCCATTTTCTTTTGGCCATATGTTTTCAGTCAGGTTTAGACAAGCAGAGGCTTCACTTCCTCCTTCTTCCTCTAGACCCAGTCACTTAGTGAGGCAAGCAGAATAGCTCAGATGGAGAAGTCTTCAAAAAAAATATTAAAAAAAATTAAGATGCAAGGCACTCTCTTCACCAGAAGAGAGGGTAATACTTGGTCTAAGGAAATTAACTACTCACAAATGAGAAGAGTCGAGCAGAAATTAAGAACAGCAAGGTCAAAAATAAAATGTCTTGAGAGTTTAAAAAGTTTGACCAAATGGAAAAGAGTGACTGTCTAAAAGCTCAGGGTCTGTGATTTCTTTTGGAAATGAGGGGGTAGACTAGGCAACGCCGTTCAATTGCTGCACATTGATGCAACAAAAGAATAATTTGTGGTGGAAAGCTGCTAGAGGAAACTCAGGAAAATTGTAGAGAAGTACTGAGGCACCTAGCCATGACTGATGCAAACAGAAACTATACAAACCTACCAAACATCCCTTGGCACAAAGTGAACAAGAGGATAAGAATAAGTGAGTCTTCATAATGGTCATCCTCCTTTACTAGCTAGCCTTTAGAGGAGGTTTGCACTTATAGCTGATCCATGCAAGAGTATCCGAAGTCACACCCTACCTAGTAATAGGAGCTAGGCAAATAAAGCTTCTGTATGAGTAACAGCAGGGTCTTTCAAGGAGTATAGAGCCCGCAGCACTCTTCTTCCCCATACCTACTGTGGGAAAAAATATCAACAGTAATTGTCCTCTAGAGACTGGATTGTGGCCAGAATATTTTCCAAGATTTCCTATAAACTGAAAAATCTGATCTAGTCTGTTTTACCCCACAATCCACCAACTCTTAAAGCACTTCTCACAAGAAACCCCAAGAGATCCCGCTAAGAATTGGAGTCGTACAATGATGCAATGATGATTGTGGGATTCAACTGACTCTTTTTTTCTTTTTTCTTTTTTTTTTTTTAAGAGGATACCTTAATCTTTCCATTGCCTAGCATCTCCTGGAATGCCATTGTTCATTAATACTGGGTCTATCATGGGAACTCCCTATTTGAACTTCAATGGGACTACTCAGAGGGTGAAATCTTACTCCAGTTGACCTCAGTAGGGCTAGGATTTTACCCAGACTGCGTAAAATTAAGACTTTGCATAAGACTTGAAGAACAGGGCCTTCAGTTGTAAACTGAGTAAATTGGATATAGAAAGCATGGGACACAATAAGCAGGAAACCTCCTGGTAACGTTTTTAGAGTCACTTTTCAGAATAGAACCATATTTTAGAGGAAGCATGTACAAACCATAGTAAAATTACAGAGAGAGATTATTTTAAGGTTCTAGGTGAGGTGATATTGAAAAATAAGTTTTCTGAGGGAGTGTTTGGTATTTTGTGTTGGGTTTGTGGTTCTTCCTAAAAGATTTTAATTTCAACCTACCACTTTCTTTTTGATTGGTTGGTTTGGTTTTAGAGATTAGTTTTTGGTATAAGAACAGAAGAATGGCTATAATGGGTCAAAACAATGATCCAGCTAGTTCAGTATCCTGTCTTCTGATAGTGACCATTGCCAGATGCTTCAGAGGGAAAGGACAGGGCATTTACCTAGTGATCCATCCTGTCTGTTTTCTCCTATTAGATATTTCACTTATGCATGACAATGGCTTGAATAAAGAGCCACTGATGCTTAATGGCCTACTCCTTCATCAGAGACCTACAAGATGTTTCCCTCCACAGAGCAAATATTCACTTAAGCATCCACATACCCATCATCTTACTTAGCCTAGCTATTCTTGTACCATTTGTAATGTAGTACTATAAATAAGCTTGAAAGGATTAGGGTTTTTATCACTAAATGTTCATCAATGGCAATTTCACTGTATATACACACAAACCAACGAAAAAAAATTCCCATTGGTGAGAATCAAAATGTACAAAGTAAAAAAAAATTCTGCTTGAGAAATCATTAGATTTACAGATATTTACTTTGTATATTTTGCATGTGGTTTTGACAATTTGTGTTTTAACAGTTTTATGAAGTTTTTAGCATTTTGAATCTCAACATCCACTGATATTGTACATGTTGTAATGATGCACATTGTGTAGTATGGTAAAACCCTGTTAAACAGAGAGATCTGATGACTATTTTCCTGTATAATTCTCTTTAAAGAAAAACTAACTATTGTAGTGATTTGTTTCTGATATTTACATGGCAAAGTTTTTTAAACGTTAGAACTTCCTAAATTACAGGCAAAGACATACAATTATTTTAATTTCCTGCAACTCTGAAAATTTAAATCGATAAAAATAAAAAAATGCTGTCCTCAGTTGAATAGACTATGACAAGGTAACAATACCCTCTCTGTTGTAATAATACTCAGGCTGTACAACATGGCAGAATTAATGTTAAGGAGACGTAACTTTTTTGTATTTTCTAAGTTTTTAAATTTTGAGTGAAAATACTTGTATTAATAGTTTCTACATACTTCCTTTTTTAAGAAATAGAAAATATTTAGCATTTCAATGGTCTTGATTTAGTTTTGGCACTCTCATCAAACTGAAATATAAGGGCACCAAGAGGTGATTTTGGTATTGCTTTTGTTGTGTTTTTCTTAGAGGAAATGTTTGGTGGGCTGGCAAGGTGTAAGCAGCATCTTGGATTCATCTCAGTGGGCCAAAAGGGCTCTCTGTAGAACACTGATCTTAGCGCCTTTCTTCCTCCTCCTCATCTCTGACCTGCTTGTACCTATTGTTAACTGCTGGTGGCAGCATTCACTCGAGACAGTGGAAGAAGCTACATGCACACTTTCCAGCAGACAGTGGCCCTTTGGTCACATGGTGCATATCATTGCACATTCACTGTATGTACCTCTTCTACCTGGTGTTTGTGTAGCAGATAGAGGCTTCCTACGGCCTGATCTTCTTTCCCTTTCCTTCATGTCCCTTCCCTCTTGTGAACGAATAATAGTGTATGAATTAACACTGTTTTGGAGGTCTCTACACTGAACACTTTGTATGAAGATTTGGTTTAGTCACACGCAAACTCCAAATATTTTTTCTGGGCTTGCCTTACGTAAATGCTCTAAAATGCATAGCTTAGTCTTTCAATCGACAAAATAAATCTGGTGGAAATTTTCTAATCTGGTACTTGAAACCCTGGCTATTTAAATATGGTTCTCTGTATGTTTTGCCCTAAAGCACTGACTTGAGATGCTAACATTAAGCAGGGGTAATTTACATTCCCCTGGCTCTGTTTTGGCTGCTGGTCCTTTTTTCTACCTTCCTAGAACTGTTGAGTTTTATCTTGTGATATCTTGGAGAACATAAAAGTTCTCCTACCAATGAGGTAAATTTACATGGTATCCTGTAAGTCAACTCAGAGGGTTCAACCACAAGTTACTGGGCTAGTTGCAGGAATCATTGGGTGTGATCTCTGGTCTGTGTTATCCAGGATGTCTCTTCTGGCCTTAAAATCTGTGGATGTGCTGTCTAAGCAGCCACATGAACACCTTCTATTTTGTATGTATATAATCCCATAATAACAAATTTGACAATAACATGTCATTGCCATGACATGCTGAGCTTCCACTGGCCTAGAAAGAGAAAATGTCACATCTTTTTTTTTTTTTTTTTTTTTTTTAATGTGGGTATCTGATGTAATCATGCCAAAATCTGCTGATAGAGTGTCTGTTGCCAACGCTTTGAGTCAGGAAAAAACATATGTCATAGTATTTAAGGTTCAGACTCAAATGCCAACTTCTCATAATGCCCTTAGGCTTTATCTGTCTGAAGAAAAATTCACTCCCACAACCTGTGGTTTAGGACATGCATATTTTTCTAAGAAGCTGCTGCAATAGCAATGGATAGATGGTTATTCTGTGAGTGCTTGCACATGTCTGTTCCTGTTTAGGTGTGTGCAGGCAAGTACATCAAAGTTGGAGAACTTTTTCCAACCATGGTACTTGTTGCGGGGGAGGGGTTATCTGTGTTCTCCACATACACATGCCTCTGGTTAAAGGTATAAAGGTGCGGAGCTGCCCTGATCTCCCCCCTCAGTTGCTTCTTATCGCATGTGATCAGTATGGCCTATGAGTGCATGTGAGCGTCTCACTTATCGATATTTCCCTTCAGAAATTTTTTACAGGACTTTTGGTGTAAATAGATAGTTTAGTTTTAGCTAGGGGTGTTTGTTTTTCTAAAAAAAAAAAAAATTGTAAACTTTTTTTTTTTTGAGCTTCTAGCTTGGTATTGACTCATGCCTGTCCCCTCGATTTAAGAACTGTCCTGACTGTAACAAATCTATACTAATCAGTGGTCCTGAGTCCCACTGCTTGAATTGTTTGAGAGAAGGACACTTGTGACACAAGTGCCCAATTTTAGTAGGTATAAAATCAGGACTAAGAAGTTGAGGGGCGTTTGAGACAGCCTGATGGAAGCAGCTTTGTGTCCCATTCAGAGACCAGCTGCTCAGCATATGGGGATTTGGACTCGAGTGCACCACCGGACTTGGTGACATTGCTGCATCAGAGAGAGCCAGAGAGAAGACACCATTTTCCAGTACTGTGCAAGTAACAGAATGTCCATATTTTGATGACTTCTGGCCAGAAGAAGCCCTCTTCTTCTTCAAGAGTTAGGTCCCCAAAAGATTCACATAAGACCAGTATCATGGTTAGAGTTAAGCCAGCTCCTGTGAGGCGCTCCCTGGTAATGCATTCCATCAACCTAGTCATTGACTCCGGCACCTCATATGGTACCATTGAAACAGATTTAATTGTCAGGATCTTCAACAGCATTGATTTCCTTGGCAATGAATGCTACTATATCAGTACCAATGATGCCTCCAGAGTCCAGGGATCTTTCATGTCGATTGGTGCTGGATTCACTACTTATGCAGAATGAGGTCCAGGTACTGACTCTTCAGGGACCATTCTTTCTAGACTTTACTAATTCAGGAAGCTCTGTTACAGTTGGGGGCAGGAGAGGAAGTACCTACTCAATATTGTGAACAAGATTGTATTCCTGTTGTTTTCTTATTACAAGGGCCAAAGGAGGCCTCAGATGTATCTTAGACCTGTGAAACCTTGACAGATACATAAAAAGGATAAAGTTTTGTATGGTTATCCCATTCCTAGCATCTATTATCCCATTCCTAGACCCAAATGACTGGTTCACTGCCCTCAACTTAAAGGATGCCTACTTCCATGTGGCCATTCACCAGAGTCACAGGAGGTTCATAAAATTTCTTATAGCACATTCATTATCAGTTTATGGTCTTCCTCTTTGGCCTATTGTTAGCACCTTGAGTCTTCTAAAAGTGCATGACATCGGTTGCAGCATGTCTCAGGCAGGTAGGGGTCCAGGTGTGTATCTGTACCTGGATGATTGGCTGGTTCAAGGTTGGTCCAGACAGCAAGTAATGGTAGCTATCGGAAAGATCTAGCCCCTCTTTCTTTTGTTGGGCCTGTTGATCAGTGAGGACAAATCAGTTCTCCATGTACCCTCTAACTGAATTTATAGGAGTAGTTCTTGACTCAACCATAGCAAGAACGTATTTATTTCAGGTCGGATGTAAGGCGATATGGCACTTATGCAAGAACTTCAAGGTATAGCCTCATACAACAGTGAAGAATTGCCTGAAACTTCTATGTCACATGGCAGCTTGTACATACATGACTCAGCATGTTTGACTTTACTTCAAAATCATGCAGAGGTGATTGGAGTCTGTCTATCGTCCCTCTTGTCATCCACTGTAATGCTTTGTCATTCCTGGACAGGTGGATGGACCCTGACAATGTATGCCATGGACCCTTTGCTCCATCTTTGCCATCTGTGACCCTGGTCACAGATGCTTCATCTCTTGGAAGGGGAGCTCACTTAGGGTACCTCCAGACTCAGGGACTCTGATCAGATCAAGATCTTTGCCTCCACATCAGTGTTCAAGAGTTTTGTCCACCTGGCTTGTCAAGTGTTTCTTCTCCACATTAATGGTCAGTCTCTGCAGGTGCTCACAGACAACACAGTTGCATTGTTCTATCTAAAGAAGCAAGGTGGTACTAGGTCAGACTCCCCCTTGCCAAGAGGCAATGAACCTCTGGTCTGTCTGCATCCGGAGCAAGATTATGCTCAAAGCATCTCCTCTTCCTGGTCTCAGAATAGTTGATTTGATATTCTGGATTACATGCTTAAACTAAAGGATAAAGGAAAAACCCCTGAGTGTTCATCTGGCAGCTATCTCCACTTTCCATCCTCTTGTGAAGAGAAGATTTGTGTTTTCTAATCCTCTGACTGTAAGGTTCTTGAAAGGTTTGGACAGGCTCTTTTCTCCTATTAGGGACCCAGCACCATCACGGGATCTGAATTTGGTTCTTTCTGTTTTAATGAGGTCCGCATTTCAACCGACAGCTATGTCCTCATTTTCTCTTCTCTCAATGAAGGTGGCTTTTCTGGTGGTCATTACTTCAGCCAGAAAGGTAGCAAAGATTCAGCCTTGGGAGCTCACCCTCTTTATAAAGACAAACTTGATGTGTCAACACTCCAGATTTCTCACTAGTGTGTGTCAGATTTTCATTTCAATCAGCCTGTATACTTACCAACCTTTTTTCCAAAACCTCACTCTCTCAACGATGAGGAAGAACTTCATACGCTGGACAAAGGGTGTTGGCCTTTAAACGGGATAGGAATAAAGAGTTTATGGCATCTCTGCAATTATTCATCTCCTTTGTTGACAGGATGAAAGGGCAACCTGTCACTATGCAGAGGAGTTCTTCCTGGATTTCCTCTTATATTTGTCTGTGCTCTGATATTCCTAAGGTTCCACTATCTCAGAGTTTTAGCATGCTCTACAAGAGCACAAGCTGTGTCCACTGCTTTCTTAGGTCACATTCCCATCAGTGCCATTTGCAGGGCTGTTACTTGGTCATCTGTTTGTATGTACACTGTTCATTCTGCTCTCTCCCAGACTCAAGAGACTATGCTAGATTTTGGAGAGTACAGCTTTGTTAAAATAGACTCTGATACCTTCTCCATCTGGAACTGCTTGTGATTCACTTAAAGTGGAACGGACATGTGCAAGCACTTGATGAAAAAATGGTTACAAAGCTATTCGGCAACTGTTCTTCTAAATATGCTGCACATGTCTATTCCATGACCCACCCTCCGTCCCCTCTACATCAGAAACTGGCTTTCCAGTTTGAAGGAACTGAGGGGATTCGGAGCATTTCTTCACTCTTCAGCTAGCAGCATAAGTGTGCAAAGGGTGCATGCATCCCCAACGGGCACTGCTATGGGAAAAAGTTCTCTGGCTTCAGTGCACTAGTGCATACACACCTAAAGTGGATGGGCATTTGCAACACATCTTGAAGAAAGCAGTTATTGAAGAGGTATGTAAATGCTTTTTCATTCACTGTCCTCTTTCAGAGCCATAGCCAGCAACTGGCCACCTCAGTCTGTTGTACATACCTACATTTTGGTAATCTCTGAAATATGTTCTCTACATTTTAGTAATTGTTCTAGCCATTACGAGTTATCTTCAGTTATTTATCCATGTTGTAAATAACTCTAGACTCCCAATTTTGAAAACCTTTCCTAGTGTCTATATTTACGCATCCAAATAAATGGACTAATTTTTAAAAATGTATCAAGCAACTCTCATTGCAATTTAACATTAGGCATCCATACTTGAAAATATTGGCATCCTCTTTTGGTAGAGACAGCCGTCTCTTTTGGAGATCCACCATTACAAATGTATCTGAGGAGCTACACTTTGAGTGGAATAATTACTTAGTATAACATTTACTTCAGATGCACCAAATGTGATGCTTTTCTATATCCTTCAACTTTATATGCTTTTATTTAGACAATCCTTTTGTAGTTTAGGGTGAAC
Source organism: Trachemys scripta elegans (assembly GCF_013100865.1). Taxonomy (NCBI): domain Eukaryota; kingdom Metazoa; phylum Chordata; order Testudines; family Emydidae; genus Trachemys; species Trachemys scripta. Next base: position 30,624,485 of record NC_048303.1, on the reverse strand, counting down.
ATCCTACTTTTTGTAAAATTTCACACTCTTATTTGATATGCTTTCATACTAGGCAAATTGAAATTCAAATTATGTTTGGATCATATTTTATTAGATACTTTACTGATGTTTGGCATGATTTGACTCTGAACTTTTCCCAGTTTTCTTCTCATTTATCAGATCCTTTGTTATTAAAACATCTTTTCAAGTTTTTTACTCTGTCTTGTGCACTGGTGTTTAGCATTTATCCAAAAAGAATGACTTTGTTTTTGGTGTACTATTGCTTTGTCTTGTTAATGCTTATCCACATTTAGTGGAGGAGTAGTGTTTATTTGTCTATCATTTTTATCTGGTCAATCCCAACAGCCAGTAGTTTGAAAGCATTGATAGACTAGCACCTTGGAGATGACTACACTTGGTATGAGACACAAGGTCTCTTTCTCTACAGATGTTTAGTTACTTTTATGGTCAAGCTTGACGTGTGTATGAAGGTGATTGACTCAATAATGTTACAGGATCTGAACTTATGTATCTATGTTCCTGGGGCAGGGTTATTTGGAATGTTGTCTTCTCTTAAATAACCTGTCATCATCACTCTCCTTACCAGCACAATCTTGGACGCGGTTTGAGCTATGGTTGTACTAATTTATTTAATGGACATGAGACAAATCTTATTGGGTTTGAATGTTGGTGATGACTTTTCTTTTCTTTTAAATTTTCAAAATTAGTGAGATGAATATATAAAATTTTCGGAGGCAGTAGCTAAATCCAGAGAGCAGTGGAATAGGAAAGGGATGACTAAAGCTGAAGGGGGAGGATTGCACAATTAACGTGGTAAACTAGGATTTTTAAGCAAGTAGAAATACAATGTCATACAAGTGATTAATCACTTTTACAGGCTGTCCAAAAGATGTTGACAATATGTAGAGATGATAGGAGAATAGGAAAGATAAATAAAAAGAATAAGCTGGCTGAAAACTTGATAATTTAACTGGTATGTATAAAGATGGATATTTAAATAAAGATAATTGGGAAGGATGAAAATGTACACAACAGTAGAAAAATAGGTGGGAAAACCCCACTGGAGTACTTATATCTGCGTCAAAATAGGTTACTGAGAGCATACTGGGGGACCAAAGATTGGGGGGTGGGGAGGAGGGAAACAACGTAGCAGATAATATCAAAAAGAGGGAAATGATTAAAAACATATAAATCAGTGCTTAATAATGGAGGTAGAGAGGCACATACAGAAAACTGCTATTATGCTTTTACAGATACAGATGCACAATCAAATGATACAGATAAACAGCCCAAAGTGATGGAAACAAGGGAGAGGAGAAACAATCCCCAGAAAATAACCAAAAAGGGGGAAATGAGACAACAATAGAAAAAAACATAGAACTACAGTAACTACCAAAATAGCCAATATATGCAACCACACAAATATATAAAAATGATGCACATTTCTTACCAGTAATAGTGGCCAGTGTAAGGAAAAATACCTTTAACTATTACATAGAATGTAAGGGGCCTGAATATTGTGAATATAGAAATATGCATAACAAAAAATACAAATTTTCTTGTAAATAGAAAAGCAGATATCCTCTTCCTATAAGCAACATAGCTGAAAGGATATATACAAATAAGATCCTCCTAAAAGACAATAGCCAAACGCAAGTTGTACTCCGAGTATCAACCTTGCTTTATATAAAACTAACATTATGTGTTACGTTTTAATTGTGACTGGAAACAAAACTAACAATATAGAGGAATGGATAATGAAAATAAGACGCATGTCCTTGACCGTCTCCTCAACTGAGAAAATTTAATTCTAGCTAACGTGTGTAGTATCTGATAGAGAGAACAAAACAAGATGATCAGAAGGAAACACAGCTATAATAATGTGAGGATACAACAACAGTGGTGGTTAGTCTGGACAGTCTGTCTTAATCTTAATATTTAACAAAAAACAGTTTGTGTTTATTTAAGTAAAATGTATCACTAGGGATTTGTCAATGTAAAAAGGGAAGTTTGGAGAAAACAATCTAATTGGATATAGTGAATACAGTTTTAAAACAAAAGTTGATTAGACACAACCAACATGGATTTATGGGACTGTGAACCTGCTTATGGTATTAAGATGTCAAACAAACAAAATTGAATAATGTTTAGTTTGACTTCTAAAAGAATGATGTACATTAATCACATCCAGTATCATTGGCTAAGATAAATAATCGTATTGCCAATGTAATAAAAAAAAAAACCTGACTAAAAACTATAGCAATAACGTAATTACTTTTGTAGACAGAAATTACTAATGCTTGCTATAGGGAATGCTTGTGGGTATAAAAAGTTTGTTATTGCAGCATTAAGGTGAAGAGTTTAAGTAATCAAAAATATACAATTGATAAAGTAATGATTCTTGGCTATGCTGTATGTCTTGTATATGTGTGCATGTTAGATATATCTGCCTTTGACACCACTGATCATGAAATGATGTTGATTTTGCTATGAACAGATCTATTTTCAAGTGTTTGCATTCCTTTCTTGCAAAGCATTCTCAGAGGGTAGTTTGAGGGGCAATTATTCTTCTCTAGGGGTACTCTCATGAGGGGCTCCAGAGTGCAATGGATCTATGAAGTGTCTACTGGGGAGATACGGCTGTTTGACACCCACCTCTTTCTTCTAACCCAGCCAGTGCTGTCAAGTGCCATACTTAAGGTAATTAAACACTCGCAGCTGGCCTGGGTCAGCTGACTTGGCTCACAGGGCTCAGACTGCTGGGCTGTATTCAGTGTTTAACTTGTGCCAGGGCTGAGCCCTGGCACCTCTGGGTGTGTGGCAGTTCATAGCCTTGGCACCTCTTTGTTTGCTACATCAATTATGGATATTAAAAAAATTACTTGAGGCCCAGCACCTCTTTCATTACAAATTAAGAACTGGATGTAAAATTACTACCCTGTTTCCCCGAAAATAAGACAGTGTCTTATATTAATTTTTGCTCCCAAAGATGCGCTAGGTCTTATTTTCAGGGGATGTCTTATTTTTCAGAAATGAAAAATGCCTTATTATCGGTGGATGCCTTATTATCGGGGAGGTCTTATTATCGGGGGGGATGCCTTATATTACAACGAGAGGCAAAACTGTAAGTAGGCCTTATTTTCGGAGGATGTCTTATTTTCGGGGAAACAGGGTATATAGATGTTTGAGCTGAAGCCTGAGATCTGGACTCATGTGAGAGGGGAGGGTCCCAGAGCCTTGGTTCTAGCCCAAATCCAAATGTCTGCCCAGCAATATTTTAGCCCTGCAAACCTGAATCAGCTGACCTAGGCCAGCGATGGCCATGCTACAGGTCTTTCATTCCTGTATAGGCATACCCTAACGGTCAGGTTGAAATGGAGACATGGATGAGGGCTGGCAGACAAACACTCAATCCAAACAAGATGGAAAGAATGCTGTTAGGTTGACGAAAGTAGCCAGAAAATTTGGGGAAAGTAGCTGGAAGATTTGATGAAGGGGTTTGCCCCTTGGATAGAGGATGTTTGCCAACCATTTAAAGTTCACAGTCTAAAGATCTGGTTAGAGTCCTAGCTGCTGTTAGATGATGTAGCAGCAGCCGTGGCCAAAACAATGTTTACTTTGCCAAGAGGGATGTGGCCATTGTTTTTGGATGTAGACCTCGCTTCCAAGATTCATGCCTTTGCCACCTTGGGGTCAGATAATTGCTTTGTTCTCGACACAGATCTGCAACTTAAATATATTCAGAAACTGAAGCTGTTGTAGAATGTGGCAGTCCTCTTTTTAAACGGGGTATACTACTATGAGCAATTACAGCAGTGGTCGGTAATCTGCACTGGTTACCTGTTGCAGTATTGCTAACCCCAAGTATTCAAAAATCATGAGTCAGACCTCATCATGAGATGTTAAAAATAATAAATGGTTTACTTGCCTTCTTGTTTTTGAGCCTTTATAGTTCACATTTTCAAACTTTTATCTGCAAGGGCAAGAAGCTTACTAACTTTTATTTAAATGAAACCTGAGATTCACATGACTCCAGATATTGGGACTTTAAGAAAATCACCAAACATCCCAGGACTCATGATAAAATTATGAGCATTGATAATGCTGCTGCTGACTTCTGGGTGGCATTTAAGGTGTTAACTTTGACTTAAGAAGTACCAGAAGGTTTGGGAACTACCTGCCTATTTGAGTTTTTCTTCTCTTCTTTCTCCTCCTCTCCTCTCCCCCCTCCCCCCCCCCCCACAGCTACAGCTGCTATCAGAAGAGCTCAAGCTAAAACTCTCTTGGTTTAAAAGAGAGGGTGCTGCTGACTGGTTGCTGTCTATTGCATTTTGCTCTTCTCCGTACTCCCACTTCATTTTGTGGAGTTGACAAGTTCCTGTAACTTAAGCAGCAGTGCACAAAACTAATTTTGTGTTTTGCGACATTAATAAAAGCATAAAGATTTCAGTAGAGAATCTGTTTCCATAGAGAGAGTATTCTATGGTGAACACTTTCTGAACATATATTTGCATATATGCCTAGTTACAATTCTAGGTGCTGCAAATAGAATCATAGCTCTCAACTAACAAAAATTATTATTGTCAGATATGAAAACATTATTTTTAAATGTATATAACTGGTTTTTAATTTTTTGCACACATCAAAGTGCCTAGTATGCCAGTGAGCACTAAGTAACCAGAACATTTCAGCTCACAAGGTTCCGCTGGTTTTGAGTTGTGTATTCAAAAGAGTATTAAAATATACTCTGAATAGCAAAATATATATTTTAAATTTTCCCTAATTAAAAAATGGCTCATTCTTTCAAATAAAGCTCTGTGGACTCAGCAAAAATGGAAAATCTCAGTTGGAAAGGATAAATTTACAGAAAGCATGTGAAAACAAGCAATTGCAGTAAAAGTCATAATGTAACTTTTGCTACCATGAAAGCTATCCCATAAATGATTTTGAACAAAATGATTGAAGGAGAGGTAATTGTGCTCCCCTGCTAGCCCAGAACTCCACTCTGTATCACAAGCTAAGCCACAGTTTACAGCCACAATCATTGCTACAACCTTTGAAAAGGGTGTGGGCTGGTTTCCCTTATCCTGTTCCCACCCATCTGGGCAGTGGTGGGCAACCTGTGGCCCGTCAGGGTAATCCACTGGCGGGCTGCAAGACAGTTTGTTTATATTGACCATCCGCAGGCACGGCCAGCTGCAGTTCGCCATTCCTGGCCAATGGGAGCTGCAGGAAGCGGCGGCCAGCACATCCCTGTGGCCCACACCGTTTCCCACAGCTCCCATTGGCCAGGAATGGCGAACCGCGGCCATTGAGAGCTACAGGTGGCCATGCCTGCGGACGGTCAATGTAAACAAACTGTCTTGCAGCCTGCCAGTGGATTACCCTGACGGGCCACAGGTTGCCCACCACTGATCTAGGGGCATCCAGCATTGCTTCTAGACTCATGGAGTGCTTACACATTTGTAGCTCAAGGGCTGGCGCTGACTCCAGCCCAGCATAGAGGTTAAAAGGGGTATGTCTATCTGTCTGTTTCTTGCACCCCCACCCCTTGCTAACCAACTCAAGGTCAGTCACAATCTGGCCCCAAATGTACTACAAATTTGCTAATGGTGAGAAAATGGTAGATTTAGCGAACAAGATGCAATTTAAACACATTCTACCAAATGATTTAGATATTTTAGGCCAGTGTATAGAAATGCAATTTAATTATACTTGTTATGTAAAAGCTGGAAGCAATAAAGCGAAATAACTATAGGGTGTGGTTAAGTTTAAATTTAAAGGGGTATAGACTTGTTTATAGTGGTGTTTAATCCACTGGCTGCTGATAGTCAAATAAAATGTTGCTTATTACTTCTATTCTTGGCAATAAATAAGTCTTTAAATCAACAACTTGTTACTACTTATATCCGTCATGAGCAGGTATCTAAGTGATATGCAGACGTTGCTTCTGGGTGTGAGTGGGAGGATGGAAAATAGCTCATTTCTTCAGGATGTGGAGAAAGGAATCCAAAAGAGATTTAAAGCTCTAGTGTATGCCAACAACAATTTTATTATTGTTCTTCAACAGTGAGGTTAGTTAGAAAATCAAGAATGCTTTACTGAAATAATTGTAGATGAAACATGTCTCAGAGCCTGAGAGGAGTGTTTTAATTTTGAGTAGCATCTCCCCAACGCTTCAGACCCACCTTAGGAAAAAACAGGTTAAGACTCGCTTAGGAGACCAGAAATGATTAGTGCTGTTCCTAGCTCAGCCAAAGAAAGTATTACCGGAAAGTGCTCTGTCCCCAGGGCTGAATGCACTGCCTTTGTAATGTTTCCTGTCTCCACCTCCAAGAGAACTGGGCCTAAGGATTGAATTTGGGTCTCTTGTGCAGCAATGAAATATTAACCAGAGAGCCAGTTTTTTAGGGGTGTGTATTAGAGTAGCTAATTAACCTCAACATTCCCGCTGTGGAAAGCTTTAAGAAGCTCAGTCTATTAGCTTGTCAAAGAGCAAGTGAAGAGGTGACTCAATCGCAGTCTATAAGTAACTACGCAGAGAGAGAATTTATAATAGAAGAGAGATCTTCAACCTAGCAGGCAAATGTATAATGAGATCCAAGGGCTGGAAGTTGGAGCTATCTATGTAAATTCAAACTGGAAATAAGGAGCAAATTTTTAATGAGGGTAATTAAAATATCCATTTAACTTATTTACTTTGCGAAATGGTGGATTCTCCATCAATTGAAGTCTTTAAATCAAGATTGAATGTCTTTCTAAAAGTTGTGTTCTAGATCAGCCAGAAGATACTGAGCTTGATACCAGAATTCTGGGTGAAATTCCATGGCATGTATTGTGCAGGAGGTCAGATAATTATAATTGTCCCTTCTAGCCTTAAATCTTTTTTTTTTTTTTTTTTCTGAGAACAGATTTTGAGGCCAAGTCTAGTTAACAATGTTGTAAATGGACAATTGGCTATAACCTGGTTGTACTGTAGAATACACAGGTTTTATGTAACTTTATGTATTTACATGGTAAAAGCCTGTTTCTCTGTATTGCTTATTAAAAATAGCCCTCCTTAAATATAAAGCTTTGTATGGGAAAAGATAACTGATTCACATGTTTCAGAGTAGCAGCCGTGTTAGTCTGTATCCGCAAAAAGAACAGGAGTGCTTGTGGCACCTTAGAGACTAACAAATTTATTAGAGCATAAGCTTTCACATGTGAGAAATTCATTTTTGCATAATTGTGTCCCAGTGTTTCTAGCCCTGAAGCATTACAAATTTTTAAATTGAAATTGAGGCGGTAAATCTTTCTATAGAAAGATGCACACTGTACTGTGTGCATTGTTACTGAAACAGTTTTACTTTGAAGCACAGAAAGAACACTTAATTTTTATTTACTATTATAAAAGAAACCCTTTGATTACAGGAAAAAGCTGACAAATATGAAAATATGACTGTGATTTGGGCAGAATTCCAGAGACTTTAGAGAGAATGATGCTTTTATCTTCAGATGGTCTTTGACTGCTGCATTTATTCCATTAATAGATCCAGTATGGGTAATGTCATACTTTGTGCATTTGCCTCTGTATCTGGCCTTTGTATAAGCTGGAAGGGGAAGGTATATTGATATGTAACTCTGCTGGGAACTATGATGGAATAATATTCTGTTTCTTATTTCCCTTGAGTGCCCAGAACACTGTAGAAAAGTTCAGTTCTTAACAAATGTACATGCTCAGGCTTTTATTCTCCCTAATTACAATTTTAAATACACCAAAATAAGAATAAAATTGATCAAAAATCATTGCGAATTATATATAAATGTATTCTTTCAGCTTCTCATGAAGAGGTGGTAAGTAAAGTATTTGTAATTTAATCAAAACTAGCAATGTTGGCTAGTCTGGATTAAAGGACATTCTGCATGCACTTATACAGTAGAAACGGAGGTATTCAAACAGATAGATACGAAGTTTCATAGATACTGAGTTTCATAAGACTCTGCTTCTTAGTCAAAACTACCCTTCCCTCTCTTTGCTAATGTGTAATTTTGGCTATGAAGCACTTAAGCTTATGAAGCTAGCTCAATGTATTTGATATTCAGGTGCTTGCACATCTTAGTTTCTACTGTGAAGAATGTCCATATGTATAAAAATGAGCTCTGGATAAAAGCAACCTGACTTGCATTGTTATGGTTAACTTACAGGTGAGAGAGAAAGGACCCGTTTCTGAAGAATAAAACTGTTTTATATTAAAGGCTTCAGTTAAAGAACTCCTCCATCCACACACCCTAATTTATACATATTGGGGGAGGATAATGAATTAGATCTGGAATGTAGGTGTTACTGTTTATGCCAGGATTTTGGAATGTCCTGCAGGTGTTACTATGAAAATTTAGACTACCCAACCCTGTATTCCCAAAACAAAGTTAAGTGAGGTCATTTGTAACTCAGTTTTCAAGGAACCGCACACTAATCTCATTGCAGAGATTTAGTCACATGCTTTGTGATGATTCAAAGGCTTTAGAAAGTGTGGTGTTGAAACATGCCCCCATCTCTTTCCAATACATGAAAGCCTGTCTTTTTAGTTAGGAATTACAAAATGGTCTGTCTTTATCATTGTACACCACTTTCACCATGTGTCAAAAAGTTTATTTTCTCCACAAGTTCTAATGATGATGAATATTTCTATAGGACATAATGTATTTTTAAATCATTTTATGATTTATCATTTTTAAATCCATCCTCAGCACACACACACACCGGGTCTGGTGAGTAAAAGTGAGTGTTATCCCTGTTTTACAGATAAGAGAAACTGAGACTCCTATTGGCTTCATTGGAGCTAGGGTTTCACCCAGGGAGATGAAGACTCACTCAAGTCCATACACACTCAGTAAGATAGCCAGAATTAGATTTATAAAGTGCTGAATAGCACATCACCTGAATGGAGCTGTGAAAAATCAGGGTATTATTTTCCTAGGGAACCATGCTGATCTTTGAACATTATGTTTACAGTCATACAAGCAAATAGTTACAGTATTTCCCCATGGTTTGAGTAGGAAAAGCAATCTTGGAAAGACAGTAATTCAGAAGCTTTAGTATATACCACCTTGGTTTAAAAAAAATAATAATAATCCTAGACACATTATAGTGAAAAGTCCAAAAGATATGGGAAAATGTGGGAAAATCATAGTACTGTTTGGACTCTCAAGTAAACTTGTGTTGACCATTTTTAATTTGTATACTAGTAGCATTTGTGTGTGCTCTGTGAAAAGTGAATATTTGTATTCATGGGAGTTATACTAAAGCTGATATTTCCTTTAATTTATTCATTTATTTTGAACCTTATCTTCTAAGTGAGGCTATTCCTGCATAGTAGGAGTCAGGAGACTTCAGGCTCCCCTCATTTGGTTTCTTGAAGTCTTCTCTCATGTTAATGAAGCTTGCATCATCTCCCCCTAGATAAAACAGGAAAACAAGACAGACCACAAAATTAACAGGTCTCCAATATTAGAGAATGCAAGGGCCATCTATACTAAACCCTCACTGCAACTTTTATGTGGGCATCCCTACTAACTGTGGGCTTTAGCCTGCACCTGTTTCCCCATTCCCACCCAAAAAAGGAAATTAATGTGTCAAGTTATGGTTTTGGTGACGAGATGATGCTATATGCACGTCTGTCCATCTAGCCCTCTCCTACTTCAAGCACAGATCATGAATAAGATCACACTGCCCTTATTATACCTCCAGAGTTAAGATCTGTTTGATTCTCATACCCCTATGATTGAAACCAAAAGATATGGTGTGGTCCTACATTTTTGTTTTACATAAATTCTATTGACTTCTGTCATGTGGAAACATCTTCCCATAATTGATCCAGAGCTGACTTTTTAGAAGCCCACCAAACTCTCTAATGTAAAATATATTTGGAATTAAGAGAAAAAACAAAAATTGTTCGGAGAAATAAAATGCTCACTGACTCACCACTTATCTAATCTGTTGTGTTTTTGGGCTCCCCTACTGTCTATGGCTTCCCATTCAGCCCAGGGTTTCTTTTTGTAGCTCTGAATTAAGTTAGCTTAACTGTTTACCATAACAACACAATATATAAATGTCATTCACACTGTGACAAAACCCTAGAATGCCAAGCCAATAGACTTCAGCCAAAAAACAAAAATAAACTATTAAAAGCAATGTATTATAAAGCAATTCAGAGCACTCTTTTATACTGTTAGAAACATAGGACTTTCCATACTTTAGTATTTGTTCCAATGGCTGTTATATAATTGAGAAAAGTGTAAAACACCCATAATGCACCTACTTGTGTTGTATCATATAATGGTATAATTCCTTTTAGTCCAACTTTGTGGTCATTCCCTGAAGCAGAGGAACCTCTTTTTGTATTAGTCTAGAAGCGTAATTACAGATGCTGTTCTTACTCACATTCAATCCCTTTCGTTTGCAGTATTGTAGATGTGTTGGTCCCAGAAAATAAGAGGGACAAGGTGAGTGAAGTAATATATTTTATTAGACCAGCTTCTGTTGGTGAAAGACAAGCTTCTGAACTACCTAGAGATCCTCGTACGGAGTGTCACAGCTAAATACAAGGCGGAACGGATTGTTTTGCCTACGTAGTTAACACATTGTAAGAGACTATTCAAAGTGAAGTTGCCTGTTAATGCCTTTGCAGATACAGGACAAAAAGTGGGGGTTATAGGGTTGCAGATTATTTTAATAAGACTTTTAGTGTCTAGCAAAATTGTCAATTTAAGCACTCAGATTAATCTTTTGAAGGTGTTGTGCAGGTTTCCTTTGAGGACGAGGATGCAGAGGTCAGATATGCAGTGATCATTTTGTGAAAAGTGTTTGCCCATGGGTGATATGGTGTTTTTGTTTTTTTTTATCATTTGCCTCTGAGTTCATTCAAGAATATAGTGATGGTCTGGCTTCACCCACATAGTTGTTAGGGCTTTTAGTGCACTGGATGAGGTATACCACATGTTGATAGGCAAGTGACGGAAGATCCCTAAAAGTGGGGGAGCCACTGTGCCTGAACCATGGCCCCACCCCTCAGACCTCCCCTTCCACCAGCCTCTGCCCTCGCACTGCCTCTTCCCTCAAGGCCCCGCTCCCATACAACCTCTTCCCCACAAGAGCCGGCCCCTGCTTGCTCCTCTCAACCCCTTCTCCCCCGTTGCTTGTCCTTACACCAGTAAAAAGTGGGAGGGCATAGCCCTCACACTTTTAAAAATGATGGGACCATGGTCCCCTGGTTCCCTCCTGTTCTGGTGCCTGTGTGTGTAGGACCGATGGATCTCGAAAGTGGTGTTGTATGTTGTTTCCATAATGCATTTGCTTCAGTAGCATCCTGCACTTGAGTTCCATGGTATAATGAATATATTTAACAATGTTAAATGTGTTACCTTTTAATTTAATGGAATTGTCTTGCTTCTGCAAAAAAAAAAAAAAAGCCTTCCTTACACCTTCTGTTATTTCATGCTTCAGTAGTATATCCTTTCTTTCCTTAAACTTTGAAAACCAGAGTTGTATGGTCTGATTTGTAATTCTGTTGATTTCAGTGCAGTTTCATTTGATTTACACTAATGTGTGAGGAGAATGAAACCCCTTAGACAGCTAATTAAGCCCCTTAATTTTTAGAGTGTTTTAGTTCTTAACTTGACTCCTAATATTTAGTTTGTTTGGTATTAATGGTTAGATTATATTTGTCTCTCTTTAAAGGTTTAGGTTTAATGTTCAAGTAAAATAGTGCCTAGCTTTTACCATATCAGTGTACTGTTGTTGTTAGGAAATCTCATTTGGTTTTTGCATATGGTTTCCTGAGGGTCTCTTGTAATTGATATGTTCCAGGAAACTAAGGAAGAAAAGATAGCTTGTGTTTTCTCATTTATAAGAATGTGTGTCCAGTAATTGGTAGCTGAATCCAGTTGAACGAGGATATTTTCCTTAAGGTGTCAGTTAAGCAATTTGGTTCATACTCTTTTCTGACTAAGTATTTTCAAATGTTCCTGATTTCAGAAAGCCGTACTTTCTGTGACTCTTGCAGCTAAAATGCGTCTCCTACAGTCAACAAGAATTTTGTATTGGTTCCAGAGCACTGTGAAATGCCTGATTTGGGGCTTGTACTGTTTTAAAGATGCCTCATCGATAGCAGCCCACGCGACTGTTGAGTGGCTTGAAAAGATCACTCAAAATAATAGTCGTAATGAGCACACTATCCTATCTTGTCTCACGCTATCCTATCTTGTCTCAGTGGTGTCGACATTCAAATTTTCGTCTGCAAGACTGTCTGTGTGCTTCCTTTATGCTCTGTTTAGATCAAGCATTTCCTGATCAGAGTATAGTATCAGTGCTATATATTTTAATAAGAGTTCAGCAGTAAGCCTTTAGAATAGTTTTCTGAAATTTTCCAATCCTGCTGCTATAAATTCTTTAATATTTTCCCAGATTTTGTGTTCCTAATATGTATACTGTAGATTATAGATAAGAAAGCATAAGCAGAAAAGGATGTTACTAATTTTCATGCTATCACCTGTATAGCTCCATGTTTCACTTATGTATATCTGGTACTTCAAAAAAGAAAAAAAAGAAAAAAGGTGGGGGGAGTGGGAGGTATTGAATTAGGCCACATTTCAGACTCAAGCTTTGATTCTGGGAAGTACATAACTAATATGGACACTTATTTACAGGTCTTACATACACAAATAGCTAACATAACTTTGCAGAGAGAGAAATGTACCATAGACATTGAGAATAACTCTTACTGATGAAAAACAATATTTATAAAACACACAATCTGGTTTAACTAGATAAATCTGATCAAAGTTATATTTGCTTTTAGACTCTTGTTCATTTTCCTCCATCCAGTTATATCCTTGGATCATAAGTTGTGTACTGCATGTCTAAGGAGAAACAGATGTTCTGAAGAAGACATGGAACTAAATGAGTTTTCTATACAAAAAGTCATTTTAAAAAAGAGTATCGTGTCCTAATTGAGTGCTTAGTAATTCCAGATATAAATAAGGAACAAGAAATGATGCTAGGCACTAAATTCCATTTTATTACATTTTTTGGCAGATGAAAATGAAGCAAATGTTCAAGTACGTGGGCTTTCCTAGAACTGGTGAATTCATTAGCAATATTACAAACGTTCAGGGTGTCTCTCGATACAACTGCTATATGAAATCATTCATCCCTCCATGGATATGTGAGTGAGGATTGTGTAAAATAAGGCTTTTTTTCTCCTAACTCTGCATTGAGTGATTTTACTTCTTAAATATTTAACCATCCTAGGGGTAGCCCAATAAATAATATTTTATCAGTAACTTGTTAAAGTGCCATGTCATGAATGTGTATTGTTTGACACTGGGGCGGATTTTTAAATTAATATTTTCATGCTAATAGCTCTCTGTGCCTCTGGTCATATTAATGCTTTATTTTAAGAAATCAGCTTACTTGTTGGAACCTCTACTTAGATTCTGCCACTGTGCTTTGATTCCGGGAGTGTGGTAGATAGCATCTTGGTGCTATGTAGGCAAATTCCTTTTATGCTTTTGACAAATTCCTAGCTGTGGAGTTGTATTTTCTTTACTAATCTTTGGTATCAACAGCAAATGACAGTGGCCAGTTATCCCAAATTCTTGTGTGGATCTGTGTTTGAGGGGATTTTGTATAGTCATGTTTGTTAAGGGTAATTGTTGGCTCTGCTGTTATCAGTTGGTAGGATGTAGGATGATGCTGTCTTCCTTTGAGGCATGCAATAGTTTGTGTTCACTGCAAGCTACATTCTTTTTGCCCTTTGTAATAGATAACACATTAGTTGACTTCATAATTCCCGTTTTATTTTTAGTTTGTGTGGCTGCAAAGTCAGCTATGAGGGGGAGTTCTGGCTATCTCTGAGGAAAAAATTTTCTTTAATTGAATGGTTTTATTGAAGTTTTTTGGATACAATGGTAAGAAGAAACAACTCAAAAAGAAGGAATATCTGTATTTTGCTTTGTCAGTTCATATTGCAAGTTAGTTCCTCAGGATTAAGGAAATACTTTTCTAGGTAGATCCCTATATTTATATCAAAACTCAGCTTAACAAAGACACCATATTGGCACTGTGTGCTGCTGTATAATGAAGATGGACCACACTGTTTTGAAAACCTCCATTTTATTTGATTGAAAGGAAATTCTAGTTAAGGATTTTTTTTTTCTTTTGCTATGATCTAAGGTGAGACATTTCCAATCTGGGAGCCTGAAGTTAAACTGCTAAAGAAGTGCCTAAATATAGATTATTTAAGTGGCCTGAGGTTCAGTGATGCTGAGCTCCTGAAGTGCTAAATAACAATCATTCCAGTCGTTCTTTACGTTATATAAAGAAATTTAGTCCTAGTCTGAGAATGGGTAAAAGGCATTTTTCAAAAATCATCCGGGGAGTGTGAGGGAATTAATGAAAGTTTCAGTGCTTCCCATCTTAGTGGATGTTACAGTTGAAGAAGGAAGGTATCTTATGGTTTCTCTCTTTGAAGGGAGCTGTTCATGGAACTTACTATGTGGAGAGAGAAAAGAAAAAAGGCAGAGTTTACTGACAAGCTGAAGTATAGCAAGATCCTCCACTTTAAGTTAAGGGAGAAAAAGAGATTGCAATGAAGCTCCTTTTGCAAGCAGCAGCACTTAATACTACTTAGCTCCTAAGCCTTGATTCAGTAAAACACTTAAGCACATGCTCAACGTTAGGCACAGCCGTAATCCTATCTCTATTCAGAAAAGCACTTGTGTGTGCTTAAATACCTTTGACTTCAATAGAACTATTCCCCTACTTAGTTAAGTGTGCGCTTAAGTGCTTTGCTGAGTAGAAATGGGATTGCCTCTCCTCTCCCTTCCCAGAGCCACAGGGGACACAGAAACTCTGCAAACAAGGATAGGAAACAGAGGAGGGGATGAGCAGGAACTCCAGGGGAAAGAGAAGTGCTGGAGTAGGAGACGGGGCAGGCGATAGGTGCTTGGAAAGGGTGGAGGACTGGGACAAGGACACAACTGGAGCACACTCTTCTCCAGAACTAGGAATTGAAACCAAGAGTCCTGAGTCTCAGCATTCCTTTGTTGTCCAGCAGATAGTTGTGAACCACTGGCAAGATGTGTGCCTCATCCCCCCTCTAGTATCTTGTCTACTTAGGGGATAACAATAACAGCCTTCTGCTGCTGCCAGGACTCCATTCAGCTCAAGTGACCGAAGTCCGTGGTGTGGACCTAAAGGTCCCAATTCTGCTGATGACCCATGTGGGGGTCAGTGTGATTTCATGCGATGAAATTTCAGTTTTTACACTTTAATGTTTTTTTAAAAACCTAAATACAAAATTACATAAACATAAGAAAAGCCTACGGAGGAACAAAACAGTTAAAAGAACGTTAAGGTTGCAAAGTGAAACACTCACAAGTTAGGAAATGCTGGAGAGGAGGCGGGAGTGGCAAGAAGAGAAAGATGGTCTCATGGTTAAAAAAGCTGAGTACTGAAGAAGCTGAAGTGTTATAAAAATGCTAAGTACTCAGAAAAATCAGGTGATAGGAGTCTCAAGTTGAGCATCCAAAATAAGTGGACAATTTTGGCCTTAATTTCTCTGTACCTGAATTCTTCATCTGTAAAATTGGGAGGATAATACCTCAGAGGTGTTGAGAAGATAAATTCATGAATGGTTGTGAAGCACTTAGTACTTATCCTAACTTCTGACTATTTGATTTTATTACCTTAATGTTCTTTTAACATAGTTTTGTATATGTAATTATGTATACAATTTCTTCCCTCTCCCACATAATATAAAAATAATATGAACCTAACCAGTTTTTACCATAAGGGATAGGTCTGATATAAAGTACCAACATGAGATGAAGAGTTCCTTCCCTAATAGAATTAACAGAAAACTATAATAGGATGTAAAACTTGGGGCAGGGCGGGGGGGGGGGGGGGTGAAGGCAGGGAGGGCAGGGATTAAGTGACTCATTTAATATAAATTCTACAAGAGCTGGGAAAGTTTCCATGGGAATAACTCCCTCAGGAAGTCCAAATATATTTAAATTGCTGTTCTTTGATGAATTCTCAAGCACTTCTAGCTTCCTATGCAAGAGGGCATTGTCCTTAATTGACAGCTGTATTAAAGGTCTCTGTGTTCTCTGATTCACTCTGAATCTCTTGAATTGTGTCAGGCTATTGACTAATGGTGTCATGTGTTTTTTCCATACTGCCCTCTAGTAGGTTCCTTGTGAGTCTATTTTTGATCCAATTTTTAAATAGAGTTTGTATTTGCATCTGGCCCAAAACCTGTTGTCTCTTCAACATTCATGTCCACAGTTCTAGTTAAGGTATCCTTCACAGTAAGGAGGAAGGCAAAGATACCTAGTCTCTCTGAACAATTTTCCCTTCATAGGCACAGCAATTAGGAAACTTTTCAAACTGAGCAGTCTATTTTGGTAGGGTTACCATACGTCCGGATTTTCCCGGACATGTCCGGCTTTTTGGGCTCCAAATCCCCGTCTGGGGGGAAATCCCAAAAAGCCAGATATGTCCGGGAAAATCGGGACATGCGGGGCCGGCGGTGCTGGGCCAGGGGCCGGCGGTGCTGGGCCAGGGGCCGGCGGTGCTGGGCCGGGGGCGGGGCTGGCGGTGCTGGGCCGGGGGTCGGGCCGGGTGCCGGGCCAGGGACCGGCCCGGGTGCCGGGCCAGGGACCGGCAGTGCTGGGCAGGCTGGGGGCCGGGAACCGGCAGTGCTGGACGGGCCGGAGGTGCTCGGCCGGGCCCGGGGCCGACACCCCAGGGCCGGGGCCGACCCAGGCTGGAGACGCCGGGGGGGCCAGACTGGGCCGCGCCTCCTCCCCCCACACCCTCCTTACCTGCTTCAGGCTTCCCGCGAATCAAATGTTCGCGGGAAGCAGGGGAGGGGGTGGAGTTGGGGCGGGGACTTTGAGGAAGGGGCGGAGTTTGGGCGGGGCTGGGGGCGTGGGCGGGGCTGGGGCCCTGTGGAGTGTCCTCCTTTTGGAGGCTCAAAATATGGTAACCCTAATTTTGGTCTGTGCTTTGGAGCCATCAGAACCTTCAAAAACAGAAATAAGCTGCTTAGATTCTTAAAACAGCTCGACTTTCGGCCTGACTCGCTTGATTCAAAAAGCCATTACCTGGAAAAAAAATCACTTTGGTAGTATAGTAGCTGTCTGGATACAATCTGCTGCCTATGTTGCACTTTCACTTTCCACAATCCTCAGTATTCACCACTGGCCATGGTCTCAGCTTCCAATACTCCCAAAGAGGAAATAGTAATAGTCACTAGCTGAAAGCAAACAGGTTACCATCACTTTCTCCTTGCTTACTGTACACTGACTCTGAAAGTTCTCCACATGGTGGCCCATTGTATTTAACTGAACTAGTAAGTGGAGTTGCTGGACTTCTGTCATCTGTAATTCCAGGAGATTATTTTTACTCTTAATTGAAGCACTCTTCCTCTTTAAATCAGCCAGATACCCAGCAATTTTAAAGACTACAATGGTGCTTCAAAGCAGACCATTGGGCTTGCACAAGAACAGGGTTTGCATTGTACTGATTTCTCTCCCATTACCTACCAAAAAGTGAGAGTATCCACCTCTACGGTATCAGAGGGGTAGCCGTGTTAATCTGGATCTGTAAAAAGCAACAGAGAGTCCTGTGGCACCTTTAAGACTAACAGATGTATTGGAGCATAAGCTTTCGTGTGTGAATACCCACTTCGTCAGACGCATGTGATGCCTCTACAGTGGTTCCATCTTCACTAGTCCCAAAAACAAGCGTTCCAGTGTCATTCCCATGTTTTCTTACACATACATAAAATATTTATTGAGCAATTCTTCATCTTTTTGGTCTTCTAAGCAGCCTCAGTATTTTGTTTGTAGCCGTTAAGAAACCACCAGTTGACACCTAAAGTTCAGACTAGCAGGCAGCAAAATTGTGAATGTGTTTCATAAATACTTTTGTGGTTGGACCTGCAGGAACTCCCGTTGGAGTAAAAAGGCAGCTGCTGGAAGAGTACTTTCTAAAGGAGGAGTTAAGGGCATGGCAACTTTCCAAATTCTCATTGTCTGCTACACCCAGATGCTACCTTTCAAATTACTTGTAGCCTTTAATGGGTCTGTCACAAGGTCAGACAAATACAATTTCCCCGTTACTTTCCTTGTCTCCTTTTTCAGTGTCTCAAGTTAACATCAGGGAGAAGTTGAATCACGGTCAATGACCTCATGTATTTAGTTACACTGCTCACTCTGATGTTTCAAAATTTCAGTTATACTTTGGGGTTTAAAACACAAAAGTAAAATGACATGAACAGCAAAATGTTTTATGTCCATCAGTTTATATATCTTTGTTTGCTTTAACATCTGAGCTGTAATACTAAAGTTATGCTGGAAACTATTTGTTGTTTTCCTTTTTTCTGTGTTTGTATAGTTTACTAAAGACACATTTGTAATTCCAGCCATTGCCTGATGGCATGTTTTTATATCTGATATTCTAGATGCATGTTTGATATTAATAGAAGTGTAGTGAAGTCAGGAAAAGAAGAAAATGTGCCTAGAGAACATGTAATGTACTGATTAAGAGAGTATTATTTCACTTATTTATCACAGCTATCTGTTAGTACAGTAATAGGCTGTAGTATAAAACCCTATATGAATGCCTTCCATATAAAATCAATATCACCAATGAAGTCCTTTGTGAACTTCATGGAGCGTTTGGCCCTTGTTAGGGTTAAAACTCTGATTGGGAAATGTTGTGTTTTCATTTACTATTTTGTTTTATTTTTAGAAGGAGAGAGGTATCACTCTGAGTCATTCTTGATATGTTGTAATGACATGAAAAACATTCGGTCTATAACAGTATCGGATGTACAAACACAAAAGGAAGCGTACATTAATTTCCTTATTTAGTTCATTAGTTATTGTTTATCTCATCCAATTTCAACTGCTCTGGAACTTTGTTTGCTGGAGAATCGCTTATAAAATGTCATGGACTTGGGGAGCAATCTGGCTGACTGCCTGATGAAGACTGAGTTATGTAATTGAGAGCATACTCTCCTGACCTACTGCTAATTAGTGAAAACACTACAGTAACCATTTTATAAACACAGTAAGAGCTAACACATTCTAGGGTACGGTTATATATGCTCATTTCAGAGAGGCCTCGGGAAAACACAGCCAGAGTGCATGTGTGATGCCATAACTTTGTTTTATTTGTTCAGTGGGGTTTGATTAACTGTAAATTCATCTAAAATAATGTCACCTTTAATATGGTTTTACTTTCCTCTGGGGTTGTAGATTGGTTTCTTTGCCGTTCCTTTGCCTCCACCCATGCCCAAAACTTAAACTTTTTATTTCAAACCGCTGCTGAGAGGCAGTCCTCTGTCATGGCTTTCTTTTAGAGCAGATTTAAATAAGAATCTGGAAATAGGATACTCAGAATGGAAACGAGACCGGATAATTGGTTCTGTGTATTAAATGGACAACAGTGTGGCCTGGCTGACTTTTCTTGACCCAGAAAGATCCTGAGTCATTGCAATCTGTTCTGTGGGAGATCCAAGGCAGTATGACCTGGCTCTTGGACACGTTTTCAGTAGTCGTGAGAGAACAGCTGTGGGCTAAGTAATGCCATGGTTCTCCAAGCTATTCCTGTCCTGGTGGGCTGTGATGCTGCAGCAGATGGTTCTTGTCCAGTTGGTTGGATCTGAAAGACAAGAAGAAGGTAAGCAAGGGACAGACACTACTTTTTAAATAAGGCCGAATTTGGTTTTCCTTATTCTGCAATCCTTTTCTTTTCCATCTTTAAATATTGTATAAATATGCCTGGGCCTTTAAGAATGAACAGCAAAACATTTTTTTTAAAGGTCGTCCCTTTTCTTCCTCATGTGAGGTCCTATCTGGCATCCCCATGTGTATGTATTTATAGGCTTTCCTCAGGTGCTCATCACCTTATCATCCAAGTATCTCACCAATGTTATATTAGCTAACTGAAATGTTAGCTTTACAGCATGCCTTTATGATTGGGTAATATTATTAACTCAATTTTACAGATGAGGAACTGAGACGGAGAAGATTAAGTGACTTGTTAAAGTGACTTTCCCACTCTTTAGTGGGAGAATTGAAAAAAAACCTAGGAGTTTGTACTTAGCAACCGTTAGTTCTCAACATTATATAACAATCCCCTTTGTTAAGTTAAAATATTTTCTACGTTTATAAAACTTGATTCTTCAAAATTTAACTCTTTGTCTCTTTGTAAAGGCAAAACCAAAATACTTCAAACTTTACAGTACTGCTATTATTAATAATCCTGGTAGTTTCAGGTTGCTGTAATGTTCTTGATTCCTTTCCTTGCCCTGAATTTTCAGGTGGTTGCTAGATGTGCGTAACAAACATTTCTTTCAATAGCTACTAATAGAGGCAGATAGTCCTTGATTATGCCATTCATCTTTCAGACAGTGCAAGTCGTCTTGCAGAGGTATAGCTATTTTTGACATGTGTAGGTAGTCTTATACTTCTTTTTTAGGTCCTTTTGTGACTGTTTAAAGAATTCTTCAAACCACTTCCTGTAACTAAGAGTAGTGTACTATTTTCAAGATTTTCCTAATGTCATGTAGTTCTTGAAGAATCATAAGCAGTTTACTATGTAGTACTGTACCCTAGGATAAGTGCATCTTTCATCTCCTACTGTGGACTCAATCCTCCCCTCATATGAACATTACCATGCATCATTTGAAGTTAGCTGCCTTGTTGATAGGTGCTGATGTTCACATGCATATTTGAGGGCAAGACTGAAATGCCTCAATTCCAGATATCTTATGCAATCTATTACTTGTATTTCCATTTATAACATTATTGAATTGATCCTAAAATATGTGCATTGTGTACCTTTTGGAAAACTCATTATGGCCCTGAATTGAGAAAGCACTTAAGCACATGCTTGTAGGCCCACTGAGATCCTTTGATAGCTAATAAAACCATAATACCTTAACCAGTTGCTGAGAGCACAGTCTAACCCTTCAATGGCTGGGTGACCATGTTATGCTACTGATTTGAAGTCCCAAAAGAATTAACCTTGACTTAACCAGAAAGATCAGTTGCCTCTTTATTCACACTGATAGTCTAGTTAGAAGATCAGAAACTTAGATATTTTGTCTGGAATTAATTTGTCGCCAGTACCTAATGGAATCATTGTTTCTTGGTCTGCATGAGAATGGTCGGACTGACTTGTATCTCTCTTAAAAATGACTTGTAGTCAGCAGAAAGTGTAGAGACTCGTTGGTGTCTGCCGTATAAGCACTTGCTTGAACATTATCCTTTGTCAACATACTTTTTCTTTTTAAATGTTAACAATTTTTTTCTGGTAGTTTTGGTAGGTTTCTTATAGGTTCAAGAAACACTATAAATGTGTAATCTTTGTTATAGTGAAGACATCTCTAATTGTTTGGTGTTTGTCACTGGCAAAATGAAGGTGTTTCATTACTTGGATTCTTCACAGAATCTCCATGTTCAGGTGAATCTCAGAATGAGACATAAAGCTCTCTATGCCAAATCAAGTCAGGTTCATTTTTTCTTTTGCTATAAATATTGGAATGTCTGCAATCTTCTTCTCAACTATGCATCTGACACAAGTCAGTTATATTGCTGTACACATTTAAATTGTCTATTACTATTTGGTTGCCAGGTATTAATAAAAATATATTAACTTTATGATCACATTTTATTATTTTTCCTGTTTTCTTTCTAGACATCATATGGTTCCTTATGATTCTTTACACAGTCAGGATACACTGTTAATAGGTTTCAGTAGCTTGTCATCTTGGCTCCATACCAAACAGAAGCCTCAGCTATCTTTTGAACATCTGTTATTGCTGCGAATATGCATTACTGTGATTTCTAATATTGCTGTACACGAGGGGTAATGGAACAAAATTTGCCTACCACGTTGCAGCAGCTCTGTATATAAAGCACAAGCACCAGAAGAAGAATACCTTTCTCATCAAATAGCATTCATATACATTTTTTGGAGAAGGGGCTGAACTATTTTACATAAATGCATATATATAATTGAGTTTGTATATTAAAACATATCTTAAAGAGTAAGGAAAGGTACTTACTCATTGCCATGTTGTCTTTAGTAAGGGACCTACATAAGAAAGGGGCACTGTAGTCATAACTGGTATATAAAAAATGTGTAACAGATTATATACTAGATCAATCTATAACCATGTGAGGAATTAGTTTGAAAAGTTCAAGACTGGTCATATTTACAAATTATTGCAGTTTATTACTACTGGGTAATCTGTCTACTTACACCGCATTGATTGCTCTTTACAGGGTAGCCAGCTCACTCTTTCCTACACCAATCTTTAGTTCTTTGAGAATTAGGGGATTTTGTTTAGGATTGAAGAATGAGTTTCCTGGCTGCCAAAATAAATGTCTTGAAAATAAATTAGCAGGGAATTGTGGGGAAGAGTGGGAATGTGGAGAGGTTTTTAGATTTTCTTGAATGCATGCACAGACAATCCTCTCGTTGTGGGGAACTCTTACAGGAGAAGAAGGGCAGCCACTCTATAACTGGAAGAATCTCTACTATGTGACACTGGGGGAGATTTTTAAAGGTATCAAATGGCCATTTGATACCTTAACTCCCATTGCAAGTCACTGGAAATTAGGTGCCTGCCTAACTGCCAGTTGTGCCTTGAAAATCTACCCCAATATCCTTAATTCTAAGTAGGGTCAATATAAGCAGTGTGTGTGAGGTCAAATGAATGCTGTAGTCCACAGAGAATTTTCTTTTTTGTCCTATCAGATGGTCTACTCTTAGCAGTGGTACTATTATCATAGAGTTCCTTAATGTACTGCAGCTTTGCAAGTGGCATGGGAAAATACCACTGTCCAGACTCTTTCCCATCTGCTTATTTGCAAACCCATTCTAGATAACAACCTCTTAGTTCTCCAAAGGGAAAGCTTTTCTTGTCTACAGTTCTAAAGAAAAAAAATATTTGCCCTAGTCTAACAAATTACAAGAAAAATATCCTGATAATGTAATGGATTTCTTGTCATGCTGAATGTGCTCCTTCCAATAAACTTTAATTGGTTGGTTGATGAAAATTAGAAGAATGGATTTGATGAGTCATTTTTCAATATGCAGATGAAAGTAGAATGATAAGAAAAATCAAACAACATTAACTTATTAAGGAGGAATATACTGAATGGCCTTCTGGTAAGCATGCTGTATTACTGCAGTTTGAATGGGAAAAAAACCAACAAAAAACTTAAGTCCGTTCTTCTGTAGTTTCAAGTCTCTTGTATATCATACACGGTCTTCAGCAGTTTTAATTTTGTCAATTTTTTACTTATTTATTGAATTGTATAAGAACTAACCATTGAAATTATTTTCAGTATTAAAACCATTGAAAAATTTATGATTTGTGTACTATTTTCAATATTAAATCTACAAAAACAATTGAAAAATGACCCTGTATTCCCTCCGTCCAAGAGAGCACACCTGGTGTAAAAACCAACAAGACTGTTTAGCAAGCACAGTTCTTGGTTAACGTCAAAACAAATTCTTACATTTTTTTCCATTTTCTTTTTTTATACTGATGAAACGCTTGAATAATCATTCCCATGTTAAGTGCACCAGAAAGAATTGTGTTCAGCTCTTGAACACTGTAACCTACACGGAATGAACAAACTATTCAGAAAGACTGGTTTCAGAAGTTAAAGTAATATGTGCAATACCTTATTAAACACTTTTTTGCGTCATTTCTTTCAAAGTGCTTAAATTTTTTTTCTTGGTGGCAATAAATGCATTTCATTGGCATTGTGATCATTGTGAGAAAGAAAATGTGACTATCAGCAAAACTGCAGTGGAATCAAATAGTTTAATTTTAATTAAGCTGTTATGACTGTAGTTTAAAAAGAATTTAAAATATTATCACTCCAGAATGTGTAGTATTAGTGTTGAAATTCATTGACTCATGCTGCTTTTGTGATGCTATGTTCTGTGTAAAACGTTCTTGGGAACCGAGAGCATCTATGCTGTGTCAGAATTCTGTTTGCTTATCCCTGGAATTAGTATAATTGAAAGCTGTAGTTCCAGGAATGACTTAGGCCCAAAGCTTCAAGTGAGCGCTCTAAAGCAAGCCTCCCACTGTTCTCTTGAAAATAGGCTTGGTTTGGGTGGAATGAAGGAATCTTTATTGTGGACGTTGGTCTAACAAGTAGGTGAAAGTTGATTGTGAGTTCACAGTAATGAATAGGAATATTTAAATTTCCCTTGAAAGAAAGGAATGCGTTAGATAACACTGCTCTACAGCCAAAATGCTTCTGAAATAAATGTAGTCAAACTTTACTAATTCTGGTTCACAGAGAATGAAAATGATGCTTAAAATTATTGATTGGCTCTAGTTTTCAAGATATGCTATTGGGTCAGTATATATGACCCTTGACTTGGGAATGGCGGAGGATGAGTGAGTTAAAGGGAAGGGATCTCAATTTAAACCAGAAATGACTAAAATACATCTTTGACTGGATCTATGAATAAATTTATGACTGGGTTTGGACAGTACTTGCTTTTTAGGCAAAACAATGAATGATGCAATCTGAAGCTGGTATTGCATCATACATGATATGAATTGCATCATGTTATTCCTAGAAGTCATGGATGATGCAATCATAACGAAGCTTACATTACTCTGCTGAACAAATTGCCCTATATCAGCTCTAGAAATCATACAGTGTTGTGCTCTCTTATTTGTCAGTGTTTGATTTTGCAAAGGGACACATTTCTGTTTAGCCAAAGTGAGCAGAGATGCCTCGTACTTGTGTGAACAGTGCAGATAACTTCTGCTATGTTTGTGGTGAAGTGACTTTTGCATCACAAAAGCGCAGTATAACCACTATTGTTAAGAATGCCTATCACCTTTATTTTGACTGCAAAATTGGAGATCAGGACAAGATGTGGACCCCACACATATGCTGCAACACTTGTGCAACAAATCTTTGCCAGTGGTTGAACAGGAAAAGGAAATGTATGCCTTTTGCAGTGCCAATGATTTGGAGAGAGCCAACAGATCATACCAGCAATTGTTATTTCTGCATGGTGCCTCCAGTTGGGAAAGGTGTGTCAAAGAAGAAAAAGTGGACTGTGCATTATCCAAACATTCCATCAGCTATACGCCCAGTACCCCACGGAGAAGGACTGATGCACCAGAATCATTCTCACTTGAGTCAGACGAGGAAGAGGTTGAAACTTCTGGTCCTGAACCCTCAATGTCACAGGACCCACGTTTTCTCCCATCCTCCTCCTCTGAACCACACCTCATAACACAAGGTGAACTGAATGACCTTGTCAGGGATTTGGAACTACCCAAGAGTAAGGCAGAGCTGTTGGGCTCCAGACTACAGCAGTGGAATCTCCTGGCAGGTGATGTTAGGGTTTCCGTGTTCCGTGACCGTCAAAAGGATCTTGTCCCATTCTTCTTCATGGAAGGTGATCTTGTAGCCTGCAACAACATCGATGGTGTGATGGCAGCCCTCAACATCGTTCACGATCCAGATGAGTGGAGACTGTTCATTGATTCATCGAAGACTAGTCTTAAAGCTGTTTTACTGCATAATGGCAATGTTTTGCCATCAATTCCAGTTGGTCATGCAGTCCATATGAAGGAAACCTATGACAACATGAAACAACTTTTGAGGTGCATAAACTATGACCAACATCAGTGGCAGCTTTGTGACTATTTGAAGGTTGTCGCTCTCTTGCTTGGTCTGCAGACTTGATACACAAAGTAGGGCTGTTTTCTCTGCGAATGGGATAGTCGTGCAAGAGATTCCCACTACATCAAGAAAGATTGGCCACTCCGACAGTCATTGGAGCCTGGGAGGAAAAGTGTTCAGCATCCACCACTTGTTGAATCAAGGAAGATTTTGTTACCACCCTTACACATCAAGCTGGGTCTGATGAAGAACTTTGTCAAGGCCATTGACAAAACACAAGCAGCTTTCAAGTACCTCCGTGGAAAATTTCCAAGGTTAAGTGAAGCTAAGATAAAGGAAGGTGTCTTTGTTGGTCCTCAGATTCATGAACTTCTTGGAGATGATGCATTTGACCATGCACTGCGTAGCAAGGAAAAGACGGCACGGAAAGCCTTCCAGTTAATGACAATAAATTTTCTCGGAAACAACAAGGCAGACAACTACAGGTTGTTGGTGGAAAACCTCCTCAAGGCATATAAAAGCCTTGGTTGCAACATGTCACTGAAGATACATTTTTTGCACTCTCATCTAGATTTTTTTTTTTCCACCAAACTGCGGAGCAGTGAGCGACGAGCATGGCGAGCGATTTCACCAGGACATTGCAACAATGGAGAAACGCTATCAGGGCAAATGTAGCCCATCAATGCTTGCAGACTATTGCTGGACAGTGACAAGAGATGCTCCATTTAATGAATACAAGAGACAAGCCAAGAAGCGCCGAGTAGACACTGAATAGGACTAAACTATGTACATAATAGTTTTTTGCCTTTTGTTTCATAATAAATTTTATTTATATAACCCTTTTGCTGATTTTTAAAGTGTTGCATAAACAGGACAGGTGAAATATTATCATGTAAAGCAACCATAAACACATGAAAAGACCTAGGTTTACAATTTATGATTAAAACTCTATCTACACAATATACATAGACATAAAATGTAAAAACTTAAATATCTTAGAAACAGTAGCCAATCAGTTGTTTTAATTGTCATATTTGAATTCAGCACATCAAAATACATAATAAATAGCACATTTTATCTCTGAAGCAGACGACTTCTCAAAAATTGTAGACCAGTGTAATTGGATATTTCTGTGATAATCTTCATCAGATAGTAGACAGCTATAAAACGGAATAACCTGGAACTTAGCCACTTCTTAAGACCAAGACATTTGCGGTGGCACCTCTTTCCAGCAAATACTGGCCTCCACCATGTCCATGTGCCTTCTGCCCTCTAACCTGATTCTCTGTCTTCAGTGCACCACTCCTCCCTTATCCATTTTCAAAATCAACAGAGGAAAGCATGTTTTGATTCAATTGGACATGAGGGATCATAGCACATATACATGGACAGGCAGATAGAAGAAATTAGTCTAAATGCCAAAGTAATGCAGTGTTTTCCTGGGCAGAAGATCACCTAGCCTCCATCAGGTTGATCCATATAAAAGGGGCATAACTATCAGCAGATAGATCACAGATCACCTACCTATGGGCCCATTCCTGTATCCTGTACAGACTACCTGCACCTAATATTTTGGCTGTTGAAAAGAAAACTCAGTGAGATGGAGTACACTTCCAAAATAGTGTAGAGTTTGTATCCAGGCCCCTCCAATTCTCTAAGCCTATTCAAGAGTATGGACAACATTTTCCTATTGGTATCAAGATAGTAAGATTAATCCCAGAAAACTAGGTTTCCAAATTCTTACATTTCTTACAGGCTGACATAGACCTGAGGCTATCATCGCCATATCTCATGCTAACTTCAAATGGTATTATAAATGCAGAATCATCTAGGTCTCTAGCCACAGTGCTGCAAGCTATTACAATCTGTTCTTGAACAGATAGCATCCAATTCCGTGTGTTCCTTTTCCATAAAGATGTGCTTCCTGTTTGCAATGTTAGCTGCCAAAAGAGTCTCAAATCTTTGCTCTTGGATATGGGCCTTACTACATCTTCCATAAGGACAAGGTTATCCTTTGTGCTGCAGAGTTATTCATTACCACAATTAATTCTTCCTTTTGTACTGCACAAAGTTATTCTCCCTCTTGTTTTGTCCAAAGCTTCCGAACTCAAAAGAGAGCATGACAACTGCTAGATGTGGGGAGAGTGGTGAATTACATACCTTAGAATAGTGGTTCTCAACCAGGGGTAAGTGTACCACTGGGGATATCCATATGTCTTCCAGGGGTTACATCAGCTCGTCTAGATATTTGCCTAGATTTACAACAGGCAACATAAAAAGCACTAACAAAGTCAATACAAACTAAAATTACAGACATTGCTTGTTTTATACTGCTTTATATACTATATGCTGAAATGTAAGAACAGTATTTATATTCCAGTTGTTTTATTTTATAATTATGGTAAAAATAAGAAAGTCAGCAATTTTTCAGTAATAGTGTGCTGAGGCACTTTCATATTTTTGTCTGATTAAAAGCAAGTAGTTTTTAAGTGAGGTGAAACCTGGGGTACACAAAACAAATCAGCCTCTGAAAGGAGTGCAGTCGTCTGGAAAGATTGAGAACCACTGCCTTAGAAGAACTGACCAGATCAGGAAAAGAGGATCTTTATTCATTTCCTTTCACACTAAATGATTCTGTTTGAAAACATCCAAATCTTCCCTACTTAGGTTTATCAAGTGCTGGATCTTATTCAGATATAACCAGTTCCAGAAGGTCCCAGAATGCATTAATGCAATTAATTTTATGGAAAGGGAATGTTTTGCATCGTTTTGTTTTTTCCCTAACTAATTTCCCCTTACTTCTTTCCAAGTGTCTCAGATTCAGGGAGAGGTCAGGATCCAGAATGGAAATTTTATCTGATTTTCTCTTGTATAAGGTTCTTAGATGGCCACCAAGATCACAGTATCTGAGCACCTCACAATCTTTAATGTATTTATCATCCGAACACCCCTGTGATGGACAGTGCTGTTGTCGACATTGTACAGATGGGGCACAGACAGACTAAGTGATTTTCCCAGAGTTGCACAGGGTATCTGTGGCAGAGCGGAAAATTCAACTCTCCTATGGCCTAAGCTAGTACTGGACCATACTTTCCTCTCTCATTTTGGGACTCACCTTTTCCCCCAGTTTGCCCTAACTGAGATACATTCTTTGGATATCTATATGATTCTCCAATGTCTGTGTATGTACTTAATACATTAATTTTACATTAATGTTAAGAAGTTTATATTTAATCTAGCACTTCATATTCAAATTTTCCATTCCAGAAAAAATGCACACAAGAAAAAAATCTCAAAGCTGACTGCATTGTATGTCTGTGAACACAAATTTTATCCTTCCTGCTGTCTTCTCTTATCCTTCTTCTTTCCCCCTACAGTTGCTGATTAACTTTCACAGTTTAATGAATTTACACAAGAATGAATGGATTTAAACCTAATTTCCAGGAAAGCAACAATTGTGTAAAATACAATACACACATGTATATTACAATTTTCAGTTGATATTTTCACATTAAAATAATTTGGGGAGGTTTCTGCCATGTCTATTTTTAAAATACTGGATTTATAAATTTTTCCACTAACTTAGGATGACCGACAGGTAAATGAACCGTTCCGGAAAAGCTTGTTACTTCACTGAGACTCTTTAAAGCTTATCAGCCCTTTGAGTCACTAGGAAGTCTCAATATGACTGAAGTTGACTTGTTGTAGTGTTAACAGAACAAATCTCCTTGCTCTCTTTTGGAAGTTTTTATGATGGTATCATTGTCAACTTCTCTTCTGTGGAATACCAATTTAAATTTAGCTGAAGTATACAATAGAGCTATGACAGTCATACATCTCACTGGACTCATACAACATATACTAAAAAGTTTCTTAATTGACAATGAAATTATCATCTTTTCCAAGTTGTGATAGTGATAGGAACAGAGAGAACAAAGGAACTTATGTGAACAAGGGTATTTGCGCAAACAGGAGTTTGAGTTGTTGAACAGATAGCTAAACAAACATTACTATCCTGTTTTAAATGTCATCCAATAAAGGAACAGAAAAAAATAATTTCATTAGCTCTATTATATAAGGTTTAATGAAATATGTAATTTATAGCAGAAGGGTTATTTTGTTGCATATATTATTGTATAAAATAAATAGGCCTGCTTCATTCAAGCACAGATTTAAAGATGAAGACCCAGTCATGCTACAAACCACTGTGGTAGTCAGTGGTAGGAACCTTGCTTAAGAAGACCCAGTTGCACTTGCTCATCCTGTGTGTCTACCTTTAACGTAAACCCAGCTGATCATTTTGATACCCTGCTTTTGCTGGATGCCACAATTAATCCATTTTAACTTTTACCAAGAGAGGAAATGAACTGTTTGGTTTTTTCCTGAGGCAAATATCAGTATTTTGCTGCTCAGTGTGCTCTGCCTTTTACTTCTCAGTTGGCAGACCTTCAGGCTGTATAGTTGGAATTATGTTTTCCAATGTGCATTACTTTCCATTTATCAGCACTGAATTTCATCGGCCATTTTGTTGCCCAGTCACCCAGTTTTGTGAGATCCTTTTGTAGCTTTTTGCAGTCTGCTTGGGACTTGAGTAGTTTTGTGTCATCTGCAAATTTTGCCACCACACTGTTTACCCCTTTTTCCTGATCATTTATGAGTATGTTGAATAGGACTGGTCCCAGTACAGACCCCTGGAGGACATCACTATTTACCACTCTCCATTCCGAAGACTGACCATTTATTCCTACCCTTTGTTTCCTATCTTTTAAGCAGTTGCCAATTCATGAGAGGATCTTCCCTTTTATTCCATGACCGCTTACTTTGAGGGACCTTGTCGAAGACTTTCTGAAAATCTAAGTACACTATATCCACTGTATCTCCTTTGTCCACATGCTTGTTGACCCCCTCAAAGAATTCTAGTAGATTGGTCAGGCATGATTTCCCTTTACAAAAACCAAGTTGACTCTTCCCCAACAAATTCTGTTAATCTATGTGTCTGACAATTTTGATCTTTACGATAGTTTCAACCAGTTTGCCTGGTACTGAAGTCTGGCTTACTGGCCTGTAATTGCCGGGATCACCACTGGAGCCCTTTTTAAAAATTGGTGTCACATTAGCTATCCTCCAGTCATTTGGTACAGAAGCTGATTTAAATGATAGATTACAAACTACAGTTAGTAGTTCTGCAATTTCACATTTGAGTTCCTTCAGAACTCAGGTGAATACCATCTGGTCCTGGTGACTTATTACTGTTTAGTTTATCAATTTGTTCCAAAACCACCTCTAACAACACCTCAGTCTGCAACAATTCCTCAGATTTGTCACCTACAAAGAATGTCTCAGGTTTGGGAATTTCCCTCACATCCTCAGTCCTGAACACCGATGCAAAGAATTCATTTAATTTCTCCGCAATGGCCTTGTCGTCCTTGAGTGCTCCTTTAGCATCGCGATCGTCCAGTGTCCCCCCACTGGTTGTTTAGCAGGCATTTTGCTTCTGTTGTACTTGTGACGGGTTGGATCACAGAAACCCCCTTGGGAGCTGCCACCAGATGTGCAAAGACTACCCCTGCTTCTGTTTTCCCTGCCAGCTCAGGACTCCAGCACCCTGTCTTGCTGAGCCAGACACTCCCGTCTGGCTCCAGACACAGACCCAGGGTCTGAATCACTTGTCCCAAAGCTGCAAGTTTACCTGAAAACAGCTCACAGTAGTGCGCTTGTCTTTAGCACTCAGATGCCCAACTCCCAATGGGGTCTAAACCCAGATAAATCAGTTTTACCCTGCATAAAGCATATGCAGGGCAAACTCATAAATTGTTCGCCCTCTATAACACTGATAGAGAGGTATGCACAGTTGTTTGCTCCCCCAGGTATTAATACATACTCTGAGTAAATTACTAAATAAAAAGTGATTTTATTAAATACAGACAGTAGGATTTAAGTGGTTCAAAGTAGTAACAGACAGAACAAAGTAAGTCACCAAGCAAAATAAAATAAAATGCGCAAATCTATGTCTAATCAAACTAAATACAGATAATCTCACCCTCAGAGATGCTTCAGTAAGTTTTTCTCAGACTGGACATCTTCCAGGCCTGGGCACAATTCTTTCCCCTGGTACAGCTCTTGTTGCAACTCAGGTGGTAGCTAGGGGATTCTTCATGATGGCTCCTCTCCCTCTCTCTTCTCTTCCCCCCTTTATATATCTTTTGCATAAGGCGGGAACTCTTTGTCCCTCTGGGTTTCCACCCCCCCTCACTGGAAAAGCACCAGGTTAAAGATGGATTCCAGTTCAGGTTACATGATCACATGTCACTGCAAGACTTCATTACTCACTTGCCAGCACACACATATACAGGAAGACTCACAGGTAAATACAGCCATCTGCAGACAATGGGAGTCATCAAGATTCCAAACCATCATTAATGGTCCACACTTTACACAATTACAATAGGCCCTCAGAGTTACATTTTATATTTCTAGTTTTAGATACAAGAGTGGTACATTTATACAAATCAGATGATCATACTCAGTAGATTATAAGCTTTGTAATGATACCTTACAAGAGACCTTTTGCATGAAGCATATCCCAGTTACGTTACATTCACTTATTACTGTATTTTCTCTAAAACTATCCCAGTTACATTATATTGACTTATTATCAAGTTTTATAAAACCATAGAGACTGCACAACGTCACAGTACTTTTTAAAAAATTGCTATTACTTTTATCTTTGAATGCAATGCCAGTTCCAAGATGCTTAGAAACACACTGTTTCAATACCTTGAAGTCAGCTAAACCCATTTCCTTGTTGATCTCTTTACAATATTTTGTATTAGTTACCTTTGCACAAAAAGTAGGAGTGTGCTAATCAAATTTGCTAATGATACGAAGTTGTAAGGCATCATCAATACAGAGGAGGATCAGAATATTATACAGGAAGATGACCTGGAAGATTAGAATGACAGAAATGGGCTGAGATTCAATAGTACAAAATGCAAGATCCTGCACTTGTGGTCTAATAAGAAAAATTTCTGCTGCAAGCTGGGGATTCTTCAGTTGGAAGCAACAAAGGAGAGAGACTTGGGTGTGTGGGTTGATCACAGGATGACCCTGAACCTCCAATGTGTTGTAGTGTGAAAAAGGCAAATGCAATCATAGAATGTACTAGACAAGGCACTTCCAGTAGAGAGAGAAAATTATTAATGCCACCGAACAAGGCACTAGTAGGACTGCATCTGGAATAATGGAGTCAGGAAGGATTTTCCCACCCACACACTGTATTCTGGAAGGCTTTCTTTAATCTCCTTTCTCTGAAGCATCAGGGATGGCCATGGCTGGAGATGAGGCATTGGGCACAGAGGGCCAGTGCTCTGACATGGTATTGAACATTCTCTCTCTCTCTCTCTCTCAAGTGCTTGGAGCTGGTTCTTGCACTCATGCCCAGGGTCTAAGTCATGGCAATGTGTGACGTCAGGGAGGAACTTTCCCCCAAGTCAGATTGGCAGTGACGTGAGGTTTTTTCGTCTTTCTCTGCAGCATGTGGGTCACTTGCTATTGCAGGGGCCTTGAATGCTGGTGCTCCTTGGTCCCTACTGTTCTTTGTCGGTGGCACATAGTAGTCTCATCTTCTGTGGGCTGTAATATTTTGGTCTCCTTTTGATGGTTGGGTTTAGTGTGCAGGTACTACTGGGTGGTGTTGGTGGCCTGTAAGATGCAGGAGGTCAGACTGGATGATCTAGTGGTTCCTTCTGGCCTTAATCTTTGACTCTGACTTCCTCTTTCAGATTCCTTCCACTGTGGCACATTGCCTGTATGCTGAAGGACAAGATGATGACACTGTAATTTCTATGATTCTGTCTACATCTGGTCTTATAAGAACAATGTGGCTAGCACTCTTGGATGGATACTGAGCATACTGTTCACAACATACAAATCTTTCTTCCATTTGGAACCTGAGAATTTGAATCTGCTCTCAAATCAGAATTTTAGTTGATAGCACAATATGCTACTCCAGTACCTCTGGGCCAATGTATAAAACACATTTGTTTTATTCATTTATTATTTTTTCAAATTATTACCCCTGCTTTATCGACCCTCTAAACTATGTAGTTCCCTTTTTTATAGACAATCAGAAATGTTTCCTTAGAACATTTCCAAAGAACAAGTAAATTTAAAATGATGAATTAAACTAATACAAAGTCAATTATTTTAGCTTAAGGAGTTCCCGTGAATTAATAGCAATGTGGAGATAGTATTTAGACACCTGGTAAATTGTGTACTGTTTTTCAGTAGCCAGCATATTGAATTTAACATACAAAATTAATCTGCAAATGTTAGTTTATTTAGTGATCATAGGTCAATAGATCTGAATGCATATATGGTACCCTGTCCAATTAGTAATTTGTAATTTAAGTTAAACTTAAAACGTGAATAAAAGGACATTTCAGTTATTAAAAAAGCTTTAAATGGTAATCTTATTCAAAGAGTCAATATCACTGATATGATGCTACTTCACTAGCTGTAGTAAAATAAGACTTCTAAGGTTTATTCTGATCTTTCTCTCTTACCTAAAAGATGTTTGATCCAGTAGCTTACCTCCTTTGTGCTATTTTACAGCTGCACAGGCTCTGGTGGAATAGTACTGGATCTTATACCGTACATCTTGGCATAGAAATGGTAGAATAGTCTAATTGTATTAAACCTTTTCAGTTAGTGCCCTAGACATGACTGTCTGTACTTGATGAGTTTCTCATTCAAGTAACCCTCGACCTCATAAAAAACTGAACTCATACCTGAAACCTACACTTTATAATGCCAGATTTTTTTCCCATTTTCAGTTGATGCAGTTAACTTGTATCAAGTTCAAAAAATAATGCTTTAAAGGAATCAATTTCATGGTGAATGCATCTAGTCAATTAGGCCATTTAAACAACATCTTACTCGTGTGTAGCAGACCATTTTACAAGTAACTGATAGTTTTACAAGCCTGTGTTTCAGACACGATAATAGGTTGTCTCTGATATGTGAGTTTGGGACTTAAACTCATTAACTTCCTTCGGTGTACAGAACATTTCTTAACTAACTCTATTCTGTACCAATTTAAGATCTTTTTAGCTAGGCATATTTAAAAGTACATTACCAAGAAGTACTAGAAGGGGGAGGGGGTGCTATCTTTTTAGTATATTCTCAATGATGCTAATTATATACTATAACCCTTTTGACTTTTATCATTTATAAGCTCTAGTCAGCTATCTAATTATAGGGTAATTTCTATTTTAAGCAAAAATTCAAGTAATACATCTTAATTTGTAAGTGTGTAGGGTTTGGATTTATATTGTGCACAAAAAAAGAAAAGTAATGTGGAAGAGACATTATAGCTTCATTGTGCCATTAGTTGCCACTAGCGGGGATATTTGTTGGATGAGTGGAGAGGAAGGGAGTTTTTAGGAAAAGAAATGTGGGCTGAGGAAAATTCTTTGTCCATTGGGGTTCATCTTGACTCATTAGCTTCAAGTATTGGTATCTGCAGTACCTTTTAATTAAATTCTCTTACAGGTGCTATGACAGAGAGAGAAAAACATTGACAAAATTATGTTTCAAATGGAGAAAAAGGAGGCTGCTGTCTATCAGCCTGTGAGACCCTGATGCTGTGGGTTTTTTTTTTTAAGGTTTTTTCCCCACTAATTTCCCATCTTCCTGAAATCAAACAATTTGATGAATGCCTATTTTCTTTTTCCATTTTTTGGAAAATTAGTGCTTTTTTCTTTGTAACACACTCTCCTTTGGTAGTTTGTTGACAGCAAGGATCAAAAATATGAACCTCTCCTGTCTGAACTAAAACACCCAGCTTTATTAGCACAAAGGCTGTAGCAAATGCTAACATTTTTCAGGGCCAGGCACTTGAGGGGGACAGAGGGCAATACTGAGTGAGCATTGGTTACAGTTGCAAGAGTGCACAGAATTGTTAACTTCAATAACTACACAAATAATGCACAAAATCTGCATTATGCGCTTTATGACACGCATAATTCAAATAGGTGATAAATAAAATGTTACCTTGTGCGTGTATTAAGTCATTGCTTAGATCAGTTTATGTATTATAAAAATGGGAATCCGCGGGACTTTTAGGAACTCTATTCTTATGGACTTGTATCTGACCTAAAGTGTTTTGGGGCTTTTGAACATGAGCACTCTATGTATGAATGCTATTTATTCTGTCTCTAAATAGGTACACATGTATAGACAAATGCAGTAATTCTTCTGCATCTACAGCTATTTAGAAAACACAACTATACACCATTTAACTAAGATCAGAACTGAAAGCTTTGTTTTGGACATGTGATTGGACCTACCATAGTAGGGATTGAGACATTCCAAGGTACAATCCAGACTAATAAGTAGCTGAGTCACCCCTGCCTACAATGCCTTGCTGTTGTAGCCTCCACCCTGGTCTGCTCACAAACAGCCTTCCGCATGTAAGTCACTTCCAGCTGTGTCTGTGTGTATGCTACAGCCAGCCACACCTTGGCTCTTACCAGCCTTGGTTATGTTGCGGGGTGACCCCAATCCATCCGCAGTCCTGGATCTTCCTCCAGAAATGTATGTCCTGTACTTCCCAGCCCTCCCCTGGAGAGCTCAAACACATTATGTCCATCAGTCCTTTAAGGGAATAATATGCACACAACTTGTTACCCCAAATGAAGATATCCAGACACTTCAACTTGAACACACTGGATTAGATAAAACAATAATACAAGTTTATTAACTACAAAGAGATGACTGAGTACAAGAAATGAGGCATAAAAGTCAGAAATGGTTACAAGAAAAATAAAGATAAAACTCCTACTGGTGCCTAAATTAACAAACTACATTAGATTCAAAGCAAAGTTTTCTCACATGCTTTCAGCAGTCTTACTGACCAGACTCTTTGGGTCAGGACCCCTTCCCCAGAATCCAATGGCTGCTGCTTTTGCCTCTTCAGGTGAGGTGAATGCGATGGGCAGGGGCAGGGCCGGCTCCAGGCACCAGCCTGGCAAGCAGGTGCTTGGGGCGGCCGCTCCAGAGAGGGGCGGCACATCCAGGTATTCGGCGGTAATTCGGCGGACGGTCCCTCACTCCCGCTGAATTGCTGCTGCAGATCGCGATCGCAGCTTTTATTTTTTTAATTTTTTATTTTTTTTGGCTGCTTGGGGCGGCCAAAACCCTGGAGCCAGCCCTGGGCAGGGGGAAAGAAGGGTACATTGGGGAGTTTGTTCTTCCTTTTATAGTTTCAATCCCCAGCTGAGACCCAGGAGACAGTCTATATGTCTATATGATTTTTTTCACCTGTTTGAACTTCCTTTGTTTTCTCTCCATGATTGATGACTCTGTTTCCTGCTTACATGCAAATTAAGGCAAGCACACATTCTTTCCTGTGTTTAGGACAGACCTGACTTCTACCTGGGCAGGACTGTGCGGTTTGGAACATGGGTTAATAACATCCAGGGGAGTCTTATAATTTCACATACAGTGTTTCCACACACATTTTACCAAGACAATACTGACCAGCAAATTGAGTTTTCAAATGATAACTTACAAGGCATGCACAAAGATTATTCCGATAGTGTGTAGGGTGCGAATATAGATTGGTCTCTGGATTTCTGGATAATTAAAGATTATTTTAACTTAACATGCTACACAACAGGTGTATTTACTAGGTAAATATTTGTATAAGTAGTATTCCTGAGGTTAGGTTTTTATTAATAGCTAAAGCCAAAGTTGAAACTAGAATTTTTTTCCTGCCAAAGTGAACATTCTACTTCGTATTTAACTTTCACATTGTAATAAAACAAGCCATGAAACACCAACAATCTGCGTAAAAAAAAAAAAAAACCCTGAAAGTCAAATATAACCCAATTAGGGCATCTTGAGCAAGAGAGATTTAATTTTTAAAAAGCCAGTGTTAGTTTCTTTTGTTGTGTCAGACCTGATAGTAATCAAGCCAAATAAATCAAATACACCTCTACCTCGATATAACGCTGTCCTTGGGAGCCAAAAAATCTTACTGCATTATAGGTGAAACCGCGTTATATCGAACACTTGCTTTGATCCACCGGAGTGCGCAGCCCCGCGCCCCCCTCCTCCCCCGCGCACTGCTTTACCGCATTATATCCAAATTCGTGTTATATCGGGTCGCGTTATATAGGGGTAGCGGTTTAGTGAAATTAGTAAAAGTTGTATGTTTTTAGTATCTTGTACAATTATTTTTGCAGACACTGAAGTATTTTTTTCTTAAAGGGATGTATGCAATAAGATACCATTTTAAAACATGTATTTGTACATATAAAATAAATAAACTATCTTAGGACATATGTTAAGTAGTATGCATCTGAGTACATTAATAGTGTCCCTCAGGCATGTGTTATTGCGTAGCTGTTTCAAAAAAAGTTCACATGTATTATGTGGGTATGCCATAAATAGGGGGGGGAAGTAGGATTTCACGTGTTCTGAATGTCTTTGGCTTTAGTCACTGCTAACAATCAGCTTTACAATGTTTAGGTCTTTTACCATCTAATACTTGATACTATACATCTAATACATTTCTAAGGGTGTGTTATCTCTATAGGCAGTACAATAACTAGAATTCACTATGGACTGACCTGAGATCTGTTCAGCCTTGCAGTGAAATTTGTCGTTTATTATTTGTGTTACAGTAGCACCTAGAGACCCCAACTGAGACAAAGGAGGAAACAGGCAGAGAGGTGAAGTGACTTGCCAGTGGGAGAGCTGGTTTTAGAAACCAGGACAGTGAATTGTCTGTTAAAACAGTGCTGTCTCTGAGAGTCAGTCTTGTTTCCATTTGACATATTGTCACTTCTTTTCTCCTGATTTATGTATGAAATAACAAATCCTTTCTTTCTAAGGCCGTGCTGAACTCATCTGTTCAGCATAGAGTTTGGAGACTGAGGAAGTTGTGTGACCGCCCTTTAATTGCATTAATATTAATAGGAGGTGAGATTGTTCTCTCACACCACTCCCAAATAGACTAGATGGTGTTGTCACCATTGACCAGGAGGCAGTAAGCCATTTGAATGAATCATCTTTCAGGCTCCCCCGTTAAAGGTTGGTTGCATATGGAGACTTTTTCTTTCCTGTGCGTCCAATGGGTTTTTTTGTTCTGTAGCTTATTATACCACTCTCTTCATCATATTATCTAAATGACCCCCAGTAGTCTGAGAGAGAGACTCAAGCATGCCCATGACAATTAAAATCAAAGGGTTTTTCTGGAAAATAGGCTATTCTTGGTGGAAAAAAATTATGGCAAAAATTTTGTACCAATTACCTGATTTTTACTATTATCTGCGAACAAGTTAGCACAATATACCCAAATAAATCCATTTCCTTCCTAAGTGGATGTGTGGAAAGAGCTGACCTACTGGCAACTCCTCAACATGGACCTATGTCCTGGCCGGCATGGAGAGTCTCTAATACAGATCTCTGTACCACTTTTGGTCCCTTGCTGTCTCAGCCCTCCTCACGTGTCCTAATGTGTCTGTGTATCTTTCAGGGCCGGCTCCAGGCATCAGCTTAACAAGCAGGTGCTTGAGGCGGCCAACGGAGAGGGGCGGCATGTGCAGCAATTTGGGGGCGGCAGGTCCCTCACTCCCTCTAGGAGCGAAGGACCTGCCTCCGAACTGCCGCCGCCGCCGATCGCGGCTTTTTTTTCCCCCCCCCCCAATTGCCAACAACTCTGGTCCCTCTATCATGATATCTAATGTGACTTTTTTTTGACATTTTTTATGACCACTACTCTCCACACGCTTCATAACTATCACCTTATTCTCCTCCGTTCTTTAGGCTCCGACACTTGGGTTTGCCAGTACCATGCTGCACTCTCTCTAGTACAGTCTTTCCATTCTCATTTGTCAAGCATCCTCTCTCTCCCCCTTGAAAACACTTCAGATTCTTCTGTAAAATGCAGGCAAAAGACTGAATCACTTATGATCTGAAGGTCAAATTCAGGAGAGGAGAGTCTGGAGGTTACGAATGATAAAAAGGAGGGAGGAGAGTTTCTATTCTGTAAAGCACTGTGTAAATTGGATACTTCTTAAATGATTTGTGAAGTGCATGTGTGTTTCTTTATCCCTGTCAGTCAAAATTCACAAGCCAAAATTGTCAGCTATTGCCATAGTAGAACTTACGTGAAAAATTTTGAACTAGAAATGACTTTCAGAAACCCATTTGCAAAAGCTTTTGGACCTACAATTTTTGCTAAAAGCAAAATTTCAAATGCTTCATAACCATACAAAGTAACCTAGCAACACAAATTTCACAACCCTTTCATAACCATTATTGCCCTTCACTAGTTATGAGCATTATAAAAACAAGTGTTAGGATGGAAATGGTTTTTTGTTTTTAACCTAGAGCAGTGTCTAGGCAGTGTCTACCAGTGCAACTGCGATTACTCAAAAATTCAGACGTTTTTCCCTTAAGCAGGGTCACATTTAAAAAATAAATAAAAACTCAGTAACATGATTTCTATCATAAAATCTTTATGCTTTGTAATTAAATGCTTTAAGTTCGATCTTCACATTCACAGATTCAGAAATCAGAGTGACAGTAAACTCAGCAACAGAACTCGTAACATTTATAAATTTGTTAGAGGCAGATTTTAAGAGCACTTTAACCTCGTCTCCATTGTGTGCATTTGCACACAACAAGCAACAGTGCAGTCCAATCCAAATACAATATGTCAAGTACATATTGATCAGTTATGAATTAGTTTTAACCTTTTGAGGTAAGGAGCCTCCTATAAATGTCACTCTTGGACAGGTCATTGAAAGAAAAATTTTGCAAGCATTCTGTTTATTTTTTCCAATCGATCAAAGTCTTTCCTTTTTCCCTCTCTCCCTTGGAGAGAAATTGAGACAGTCTACTATACCTACTGAGCAATGAAGCAGAACTCTTCAAACAGCTCTAAGATTAATTTTGAATAACTAATACAAATAAATTAAATTGCAGCAAGGGCGGTTTAGGTTGGACATTAGGAAAAACTTCCTAACTATCAGGGTGGTTAAGCACTGGAATAAATTGCCTAGGGAGGCTGTGGAATCTCTATCATCGGGGATTTTTAAGA
Source organism: Trachemys scripta elegans (assembly GCF_013100865.1). Taxonomy (NCBI): domain Eukaryota; kingdom Metazoa; phylum Chordata; order Testudines; family Emydidae; genus Trachemys; species Trachemys scripta. The sequence goes on along the minus strand of NC_048303.1, from coordinate 30,583,636 downwards.
GCATGTTGGACAAACACCTGGCAGGGATGGTCTAGGTAATACTTAGTCCTGCCTTGAGTGCAGGGAACTGGACTAGATGACCTCTCGAGGTCCCTTCCAGTTCTATGATTCTATGAATCTGACAATTTTTTGGACTACTGGATTTGTGTCTGCTTATCTTAAAAAAAAAAAAAAAAAAAAATGGAGGGCCATATCCAGCTTTGTCTAAATCTCAAACTATCATGGTAACGATGTGGTAATAGCATTCTTTCATAAGAAAGAGTTATTTCCTCAACTCTGATATTTTTGAAGGATTTTATTTGTTTTGGACATGTTTTTCAAATGATTGAAATACATTTTAACTTGGATTTCAGCTGAGGCTGCAAACAAGGTTTAGTGCATTTGTCTATTTGCATGATTTTTTTTTTTTTTATCTAAAAGGATACTGAAATACATTCATAGCCATCAGTACAATCAAAGCAATTTTTTTCCTGAGTTGTCCTATAAGAATACAGCACATCAGCACATTTCACTGAAATGAGTTTTATGAATGGAATAGATGCACATTAGTAATGTCACATATGAAATTAACTTCGGGGCCAGATACTTAGCCTGTGTACATTGGTGTAGGACCACAATCATCATGCTATTATGCTGATTTACACTTGCTAAGGATCTGGGCACGATTCTTTGCCAGTTTTTGCTTAATCTACATATTGGAAAAAGCAGTGTTTGAGAATTATATTTCTAGTGTATTCAATTGGAAGAGAATAGTATTGAACATGTTGGGGGGGCTATTGATTACAGAATGTAGTATCAATACAACTTAATTTTTGCAACATGACAAGGCCCCATTGTGGGATGAAGGCCCAAAATGGGGAGCACTAGAAGACGTTACAGAAGTCTTACAGTGATGTGCATTTAATTAATCATATTTCTTTCTAATCTCAGTTTTTAGAAATGTTGTAGTCGTGTTGTAAATAATTTAAAATACCAGTTTGTTCAAGACAGATAATTGTATGTTGAGTGCAGGATACCTGAGGCAGGTGTTTGTAGCTTTATATTCAGCTTATATATCCCATGGACAGGAAGAGACCCTTTTCACCATTCAGGCAATAGGAGAAGACAGAAGAGCTCCAAAATGACCCCCTTTTCGTCCTACTGTGATGAGAAATTGTGCAAGAACTAGGGTAGGTAGGCTGTTCACACCGTTTCAAACCCACTCAGACATTTTGGTGGTGGTTGGGTTGCATCATGCCTAGAAGAGTTGTGAAAATAAGAGCAGAGAGAAAAAAATCCCTTAAGGAATAAATGTGTGAAAATGAAGGAAAGACAATGTTGAAAACAAATACAAAGAAATAAGGGGATGGTGGAGGGGAGATAAGTTAGAGAGAGAATATTCCAGCAGAAATGTAGACCATATACCCAACATAGGGCACCTAATTATGCCAATCTAGCTTTTGAGTCACTGTCTTATCTCAGATGCATAGTGCAGGCTTCTTTTTTAGTCTGAAAATGTTTGTTTTTAGAATTGAATCACACTTTGTATATATAAGAGAGCAAACACTGGTTTGAATTATAGGAGAAATGTTTGTGTATGCAAACTAATTTCCAGAGACTTCAAAATAATGGAAACAGTTCCCAAAGCCCTTGACTTATTGAGGTTCATCCACTGTAGTGTAAAGATTAAATTGGATAATGTAATAACGTACAATGAATTATTCTGAAGATCCCTTCTATGCCACTGTTGTTAAATATCTAAAATAGAGGTAGGCTAATAATAGTCCCTTTCTATATCTGGATTAGAGACAAGTTAGCTAGCAAGCCTTTTTCTCAGAATAGCTGCACTCCTATGGGTATTCCAAACAGCTGTTCTGTGGTGTCATCACTAGAGGTTCCTACTCCAAAAGCCACTGCCTAATGATCAACTTCCTCTTATTTCAGCAACCACCAAGTTTTGGGTTCTCTGACTGTGGATATTTTGGAACATTGATCAGTCTCACAGAGAGAGAATATTTGTGCCAGATTGTTAATTTAATTTCTATATTTTATTTACATACCAAGAAAAAAAAAACAAAGAATGGGATTTTAAATTTTTGTCAAGAAAACAATTTTTCCTATACCAATTTACCAAAGGGAATTTTGCCCTGTTTTATTACTCAATTATTGACTTTGTTTTTGAACATACTGTCACTGAAATGTACAAAATGATTGTAGGCTACATCTTAACAACAGTATGACCTGGTAAGTGGTTATTTTTGATCTAAGTTGCATGAAGACTAACGTGCTAGTGTGCTTGGTGCTGTTACTTCTTTTCCATGTGCATTTTCATAAATTAAAGAACTGGAAGGGACCTTGAAAGGTCATCAAGTCCAGCCCCCTGCCTTCACTAGCAGGACCAAGTACTGATTTTGCCCCAGATCCCTAAATGGCCCCCTCAAGGATTGAACTCACAACCCTGGGTTTAGCAGGCCAATGCTCAAACCACTGAGCTATCTGCCCCCTCCCCATTTCATATATTGTAAATTTTAAAGCTTAAGCTCAAGGACTCCATCATTAAAATGCAATTACCTTTTGATAATCAGCCTTGGTTGGCCCTATTTCAAGCATCTAGTATAAATAGGATTGTAAATTAAGACTTGTATGTAATCAGTGGGGCAGATGGCATTGGTCTACCAGTAGGTGGTGTATGGTAGGCATTCTGTAGGTTAGAGGTCTGAAAATCTCAGGTTACTCAGCCATATTTGTCAGCTTAACACCAGCAGAGTCCTTTTATCAAATGGCTATAGTGAAACCTTGATATGTTATGTTTTTGTACAGCTTTCACTTCCTCTCCATACTTAGCATTCAACGTGTACTTTGGTTAAACATTGACCTAAATTGACTTAGTATAATTTCTACTATATGAAAGACTTCAACATACATACCTTCACTAGATTACTGTATATTCTAATGATTTACCACACTGACATGTAGATTTAATAATAATAATCTGAAATAGGTATCCTAATAGTATTAAAAATTAAGTTCCAAAATCCTTAATTGTCTCAAGATTTTAGGCAATTTTTGCAATGTTATTGCAAATTTTAAACTTGTACTATTGGTGATAATTTTAATAACGTTTTACACAAAGGGAAAGCGCAGTAAATAATGGTTTGGTAACTGCTGTTCATAGGTAAGTATTCCTACACTTTATCTACTCTTGATTTTAAATCATCTTTCTAGGTTGTTACCAACCTGACTCTGCATTGTTTAACAAATCTAGGTTTGACTATTTATGAGCTGAGGCGGGCAGCTGTTCCCACTTCTTTATTTAAATAGAAATATCAACTTTTCTGATAACTATGATCAAGATCCCTAGTAATGCAGTTACCTTTATAGATAATTGTAGATAAGTAATCTCTCCTACCTCACTGTAATATTTCTAATATAGACTTCTGTCTAGCACTTCATCTAAGTATCTTGTCACAACACTACATAAATTCAGATTTATGTCAATTAATAAAATTACTACAGGCTTCTAGTATTCAATTAGGTTACCAGGTAAACAAAACAGTTGTAGGGACATTTTGAAGAGCTGCAAGGAGAATGTACAGCTTGTTTAGTCTTTAGAAGATTTAGTTAATGAGTCTAGTGCTATAGGGCTTCTGATACCTGATTGTGGCCTCTGGTTGCTACCACAGTACAAATAAAAATAATAATTACTATGATTGTGCATGTTTGTGGCTGTCTTTATGAGAGCGGAAAGTTAATATTTCTTGCAAAAACATTCCTCAGTACAAGAATGTTCAGACTAAACTTCGTAAGGACAAAATATTTCTATTGGTTTGTTGACAATAGCAAACATTGATGCATGTAATTGCAGTTATATGATAAAAGTCCATTTGATGTGTCAGACATTAATAGGTTTTCTGGATCAAATACTGACTAAGGAAAAAGTATGTTGGAATTTTCCTTGACAAACACAGCTTAATGAAATCCATTGATCAAAATAGTCTGAAAAGTACCTATTATACCTCTTTTTTTTTTTTCTTAAAAAAGACCAAGGAATTTATTGAACCTATTTTTTTTCTTGATAATTTATTTAAACCACAATGAGACTATTGTGTTTAAAAGAAGTAAAAACCTTTCAGTGAGTTTGGGAAGAACAGCCAACATATACCTGGCTTTCCTTACTTGTCTAAAAGTGTCTCCTGCTTCATGGCTGCTATCATGAATGTCAATGAAATCTTTACTGGGGGCTACATCTTCCCAAATATTTTCTTTCAAGTATGTTGATACTCACAACTTTTAATGACAAATGTTTAAATTGACAGTTTTTTCATATCTCTTCTACATGACTAGTGTAGAAATACCACAGTGAGATTTAATTTCGTCAAAAAGGTTCATAGCTTAACTGTCATTGTTCTATATCAATGGTTTTCAATCTTTTCTGATTTGCAGCCCCTTAAAAAATGTCAAATGGCGGGGCAGACCCCTTTGGAAATCTTAGACATAGTGTGTGGGCCCACACGGGTCCATGGACCACAGGTTGAAAACTACTGTTCTATGGTAATACTAATGTTTAATTTTATTGTACCTAGAATATGCTATGTGCCAATCAAAGACAGAAAGACAGCATCTCTCATACATTATACTTATTGTTACCTTGATCACATTAATATCCTAGTCTTTGCTGTATATCTACAAATGAGCCAGCTGGTTGTGTAAGTCGTTTGCATCTAGCATTCTGTTGCTTGAGGTTCCCAGGAAACCTCTACTGTAATTTACCATTGAATCAAGTACCTAAGTTTGGGGAATTCCCAGGAAACCTCTACTGTAATTTACCATTGAATCAAGTACCTAAGTTTGGGGAATTTTTTAACAATTACATTTGTGTGCGTTACATATTTTGGTTGATCAGGTAGTTACAGATGTTTATCAATAACAATATGGTGCAGCATGTCATGAGGTTGATTTTAAAGTACAAGCCCAGCTGTTTATGAAGTTGCTTGCTGTTATTTTTTTTTATTTTTTTTGAACACTTGCTTAATATACTTTACTCTATGCCTTAAGTGCATATAATTCTCTCAGACCTCCCATGCTGTTAAATGTATTGGTAGAATGGTGGCTTGCAAAGCAGGTCACTCACCCCTAAAAAAGACACTTTCCGGTCACAACATATAACCTGTAGTATAAGAACAGCTGTGGGATGTGATTCTAAAAATGAGTGTCCTCTGGGTTTTTTCCACATTTTATTTTCAAGAGACCAGCTGTAATATGAAAGAAATACTAATTTTTCTTTTTTTTTACTTTTTTTAAAATAGATCAAAAAATATTTTGAACTTGAACCACTTGCACGAGGAAAGCGCTGGATTCTTAAACCCTGCTCCCTGGATGATATGGAAGCAGTAAAAGACAGCTTCACCCTTCTGATCAATTTGCTAGAAGAGAGAGAGCTTGAGCCTTCAAGAATGTGAAAAGCTAGGAAAGAGGACTGCCTCTCCAATCATCGTTGTACCTGTTTATTCTGCTTAATTATGATTTGGTATCAAGACTGCGTTACAGCTTACAGTCAATATAAACTTTCATTTAGTGCAGAAGAGCTGTTTGTTAAAATAAATGTAAATTGGGTATATGAGTATTCCAGTTAAGTCATCACACTACTGAAATATAGGGAGTTACTCTTTGTTTACCACTAATTCTGTTCACTGCATGTTTTCTCCCTGCATTATCATAAAAATATACTTGATATGGAATTCTGCATGCACAAAGTCACAGTCTGTAAAGGTTTGAAAAAAAATACCACCAACTATGTTTTCTGAAAAGTAAGTGTCATAAGAATTTGTGGATATTACTTTGTGTGTTAGTCCTTGGGGTCAGCAAACTAGCTATCTGGAAAGGACGGCCATTGAGAGTACCCGTAAATCAGCTTACAAGCAAGGCAATGTCTTGATGCAAAGTCTAGTCTGAAGTCTTACTGAATGAAAATACAAATACCTTGCTGGTTGATTACTATTCTAATTCTTAACCTTTTCAAAGGCACAAGCAGTGAAGTTAGTGGGAGTGAGGGGAAATAAGACACAAACACAACCTGTGCACATATCAGCATTTGCTATGGACTTTGGATTATCTGGAATATAAAAAGTAGCTTGCATAAAATTGCAGATACAACTTAAGTAGATAATATTTTTTTAAATGAAATAGGTTGAATAAAATAAAGTTTACCAGTTTTTTTTTAGTGACTATGATTAAAGAGCAGCAAGAGTATATGTATTTTAACTCAGATGTGGATGCAGGCTGGATAAATAGCATGAAGTGTGACATTTAAATTAAGAAATCTCCTGTATCTCTCACTCAAAGTAGTATTGTTATCACAACTGTGCTCCTGCCTCTATACTATAATTAAGGGTCTGCCAATATCTCTGTTATAAACCCCTATTTTCAGGACTTTAAAAAATGCCTTCAGAAATTTGCTGAGGACTAAATGTTAGTAAAAAGTTTATTAATCCGAACCAAAGTTTTGCACAAATTTGGAAAAACTCCATTCAGTTCTAGGAATGCAATACATATTCCACCCCTTAGCCCCAGTCACCCCAGGTTTGCAGCGTTTGCATGCCTTTTGGCAGTTTTAAAATTATATAAATCAGTTTGGTTTTCAAATGAGCTTCTCAGTTCATTGGTTCATAATAAAACCAGATATCACAACAGGGTGTAGAAATCAGTAGATGTTTGATACATATCTTGGTTGTTGTGCCTCGTCCAGTTAGCTGCCCACATGCACCAGTATCCTGCTTGATGCATACCCTGCAATGGCATATTGAGGGTATAGAAATCCATCTTGATTCTGAGTTTCAGGTTTTGAAAAATCTTCTTAAAAACCTACTTTTCAGAGCTTTATGCAACATGTCTTTTCACTCTGAAAGTTCATTTCTTTAAGTTTATTATAGTTTATAGTTAGTTTGAGGATAAGAAAAAATAGTGAGGGAGAGCCTATAAAACCTGGTTCTCTATTTGTAATGTACTCTTTGTTAAATTAACTGGTTTCTATAACTTTTACCTTTTTAAGTTTCCTTGAACTATTTGGATCACTTCTTCCCTCACTTGTGAACTTCCCTGAGTCCCACTTCAATATAAGTGTGTAGCCTGGTAGAGGCTTCTTCAACTCACTTCCTATAATCAAAACTAAACCGGGGTTCCTGAGTCGCTTCTGAATTAATTGTGTAATAGAAACTGAGAGCTGAAAGTGACCAAAGTGCTAGAATCTCCTGGCTAGAGAGCATCTGGGATCACTGACCCTTTCCTCTTCCTCTCTTCCCCTATCTTTGTATTTCTTACCCATGTGCTGCCCCAAGGCACCTCTTCTGCAGATACTCAGGAACTTAAACTGTTCATATTACTCAAAACCAGCTCCCAACTCTCCTTCTATGAATTGGAAGCACACTTGCTGCCCCTCAGGTATTGCTATGTACCTTGAGTGGGCTCCCTTCATCTGAACTAAATAGGAATTGGGATCTAATTTAGAGCTTCCAATTCACTCTTTCAGATAACACAAACAATTTAAAGTTCTCAGGCATCTGCAAAAGAAGCTGTTTGGAGGAGGATGAGAGTAATAAGGGGAAGCAGGCTGCATGCAAAAGGGAAGCCTGCTCTGGGGGCAAGAGGAAGGGAAAAGGTAGCATTGTAAACTTTAGCTGCTTTTCAGTTTAAAATTAGAGGATGGGAGGAACAATCTTTTTACTATTTTCTGCCCTGTGGCCCATATTAGATGTAATTAATCAAATTCACAACAGGTGTAGATGAGACCAACTCCACTTACTTCTTATTAATTTACACCAACAGTGAATTTGGTGGAAAGGTCATGGGGGGTTGATATTAGTTTGGTCATGAGATCTCAACTATGCACTGTTGGAAAGTGCTACATAGCAGTGACATCAAGAAGGCCCAACTAGCCAATCAGAATGTGGCTTTAGCCATACTCTCTTATACAGTATATTAGGACCTTTTGATGTTTAATTATTTTCTTTAGGAAAATGTCAGCTGCACAGGATCAGTGAAATTTTTTTGTAATGATTTTCAATGTGCATATTCTTAGTAATCGCTCTATACTACAGGTTGAAACAATACCTCATAACTGTTTAAGGATTCAAGAAAGGTGTTTAACATTACTTTGAATGTGGTTCTGTCTGTGAATGGATTATAATGGATTTGTAGATTTTAAATGTTTAAACACTTTCACCTTTTTTATGGAGGGATTAAAAAATGCATAGCCATTCATGTCACATTTTCTTTGTCTAAAGTGTTCTTGAATATTCTTAATACAGAATCTGTGAACACCACACAATTTTTATTCAGATGACCAATCTCAATTACTGTTTTCTCTTCCTGTGCATTTGTTTAGATTAAATAAATTCAATCACTAGGAACTAGCTACTTTCCATGCAACGTCATTAAACAGTGAATATTGTCTTTTTAAAAAAAAAGATATTGTGGTTTAATGTTCTTTAGCCATCTGTTAAATTACTTTCTGGGTGTGTGTTTTTGTGTGTGTGTGGATGTGCCCACACTGGGCGGCTTCTCAGACCTATGTCTGTCTGCAGTATTTCAGCAGTCAGAATAAAAACATTATCAATCAGTATCCAACAACAGCTGTTTTTGACATGCTTCTGTCTGACGCCTAATGTTTTACAACTGTCCTCCTTTGTCTAGCAGTTCTGAGCTGGTCATCTTGTTGCTTCCATGTTCTGTCCTGTACTTGTACTAACAGAATTTGCTGTGGTTTTGGAAATCCTTGTTAGTGTTTTTGATAGTCTTTCTTGCTGTATAATGTGCTATGTGTCTTAGTTTGCATATTCAGATGTGCTATACAGAAATCTGTGATGTATTATTTCATTTAGTTTCTGGCGTTTCATTATATTTATAGAAGTTACAGATTTTTGTACCTTATTAGCTACTACTGTTGCCTTTTTGTAATGGCAATTAATTTATATTACAAAACTTTGTATTTTTTCTGTAATTGAGTATTGGTTGATAGTTAAATGTCATATTATACTGACTTTATACTAAAAATACATCGTCTATACTTAGTAGTTGACCCATTCATGTAGGCAACTGCAAGACCAGAGGAACTTGTACTGTCTGATTTATACATGATTTCCACGATCAAAATATGAAAATAAACACTGAGTAGAACTGAAGTGGTAAGCTTGAATCTTTTCAATGTTAATTTTTAGAAGTACATTTTTCACTACCTTGAAACAGATTTTCAAAATATGTACTTTTGGGTCAAAACAAATGATTAATTTGGAATAATATGACATATCTATGCATAACATAAATATTCAATTGGTATTTCTAGCTGGTTTATATTCTTAATGAGTTTTCCTATTTCAGAAATATTTTTAAAATATACTGTAGAATTATTGCAGGACTACAAATGGAAATGATTCCTAGTAATTACTTCTGAAGCTCAGATTGAAAAACAAATACTAAGCAAGTAAAGATTTTAAATAGAACTGCCACATTACTATATGATGCATGTACTGAGGGGAACCCCTTCAAAGTGTAAACAAATAAACTTATTCAAAGGAATGCAATTGAAGACAAATAACTCTCAAGACAGTTTTGGACTCCAGTGCAACATTATCTTGTCTCATACTGTTTGAGTATACAAAATGCCAGCAAAACAAAGCTGTTAAGCAACTGATTGAGATACAGCATTGGTCAGGCTGGCTGCACATTCCTGGTTTGGTTGCCAAAGTAGGCAGTTATAGCTATCAAGACTAGGATGGAATTAGAAGATTTGACAACTAATAGTATTTTCTTCATGCTTTGTTTTCATATTCATAGATGAATGGAAATCTAATAATCATGCGTCATTTAATAGAACTTTAAAGAATTTTCGTTTGGTTATTAGCCCCTTGACCTGATAGTACAAACAGATTAGAACATGTGTGTGTCTGGAGTACTGCGTTAGCCAGCAAAACCACTAGATTAACAATGGGGGAGGGAGAGAGTGCATTATCCCATGCAAAAACACAAGGTCTCTATCCCTCAACCACAGCCTGAAGTTGGACTGGACCTTGAAAGGCAGATAGGGCCACTGCGCTCTGTTACATGTGGTGATAGAGGACACCATTTCCTTTCCCAACCTCATAAACCACCATGTAAAATGAATAACTTCCATCTACTGTATGGGTTGGTGTGAAGATCAGGCTAGATTTAGCTAACCGTTATGAGACTGCTGAGCTCCATTATGGCTACATTTAATATAAATTACAATTATAACAATAAGAAAAGAAAAAAAGCATTGTCTCCAATGCAGGATTCACAGAAGTTCATATAAAAATGTAACATTTGTTTCTTGATAGCTTTGCGTGGGAAATATGCAGAGCAATCTTTGTAAAATATGAATTTGCAATGAGTACACTGATTTCCTCCACTTACTGTAACTCGTACAAATGTCCTTGCTTTTACAGTCCAGAAAGGGACAGAGTCAAATGAAAACACAAAACCCTTTTCAAGTAAGAAAAGGGCATGACAATGGACGGGAGTGTTCTTAATCATTTGGTTGGCAAGCCTAGCAATGTGTAAATCAGAAACACTTCAGAAATTCTATTCAGCAAAGCAGCCAAAGGTTTGGAATATTTAGAGAAAACTAACTAGGAATTTGGGGGTGCAGAAGAGGGGTGATGTCTGGTTCATATCATTAACTTGTTGCTACTATGGAAATAGAGTGAAATATTGTCCAAATATATCCTATTTTATAAGGAGGATCTTTGTAATTGTAGGCCTAACATTTTATACATTAGAAATTGGAAGTTTTACACGAGGAAAATATTATTTTCCTAATTTATTGAAACTTGCTCACCTACTACTACACTGATACATGAATCATGAAGATTTTGTATACATTTTGTGAAAGAAAACAATTGCATAATTAATTTGATTCCAATATTAAAATGCATTATATATTAAAAAATAAAACTAATGACAAAGAATTATCTTTATCCTTTTACATCCGCCTATTTAAACTGGGGGTGGGGAGGAAATAGTCCATCTCTATTACTATGAAACATATGTTGAATCATTACATTTGAACAGGCAATGGAAAGAATGTGCATCTATTAAACAAAACAATGTAAAAATCATATATTTGTAAATTTGCTATAAGGGATTTCACACAGTTTAGAGCCATATTTACCTTGAGATACCACACAAGATTGGTTTTACTTTTTGTTATCCGTTATTAATGGGTGGAATGCTGAATCATGGAAATCCCAAGAGAAGGATTCTTGTACAGTAGAAATAGTATCAATACCCTGCCTCATCACAAAGAAGTTTGCAGAATGGCAGAGTAGAGCTGCAGCATGACTTGCATACACAGCCATAAAAAACAAACCTGGATTTAAAGCTAATCACCCAGCAGAGTAGCTAGTATTTTAACAATGTGGCAGTATTGGATTTGCAAGGTTGATGATTTTTCAGGATCAAAAAGGCATTTCTTTATCATTTTATTGTAAATGCCATTTGGGGCCTGTCAACTTTGACATGGTCCTTATAAAATAACAGTTCATGCTGTGAATTGGGATTGGAACTCAATTTCTATACAAGTATTTCTAAATCCATTTCTCATCAGTGACATGCTAACTTCCTGAACTTCTTGAGGTCTTAGCTCTACCCTCCAAAACATAATGCACATCTGCATGTTTTTCAGAACTAACTACTGTCCTCACACACACAAGTGCGATAGCTGCTATACACAAGATAAGTGATTAACACCAGGGATCTAGGTAGGATCAAGCCCCCAAATTAACTCTTGATCCCAATTTTAAGAAAATTGTGGTGTAGTTTTCTAGTTTGTTTTGAAAGGACAAGTTTACATTATTAACAAAACTACATCAATGCTATTTCATTAAAACACAAACACTACCTCTTTAGGGAACCCACCTGCATTTCAATATGTGAAGGGGACTGACCCTATTGTTGTGCTTGTAATTTAGGCTGTCTAAACCTACTGTATTTGTGGAATTGCTTTTGTGTTTAAGAATATTTAAATGTACATGCAGTCCCTGCATTTCGTTCTGTTGTTCCAAAAAGAAAAAGCTTGATAGACATTGACTGCTAAAAAGGTAAATCAACAGAATAACAATCTTTTTCTTAATCAACTATTACTAAAATGCAGTGCATGCTAACCAGAAAGACTTATTCCTCCTTGGTTTACACTTGCTTTTCAATGTTTGCTCTCCCCAAGGTCAGTGGCACCAGTGCTAATTAAAGTAGCTAATCATACTTTGGAAGATAGTATGTCTTTTGTACCAAGCTGCCCAGATGTCACTATGCAGAATAGTTCATTGTTTGGCCCATTACCTCTATGAGCATGACCTTTTGTTTACAGTAAATACAGTACCATAAGCCTGGTAAAGTCATCACATACATTAAAGGTATTAGGCATGTTTATCTCACATTCCTATCTATTAGCTTCTTCCACAATTAACATGAGCCACAGCTGAAAAAATAATTCAAGCTGAAAGTGATAAACGGGGTGAAATTGTCAACCCAGGAAATGGCAATAATACTTATAAACGATATTACAAACAAATGTTTAAAGGTACTTGGATATTACTGTTAATTTTATTAATCAAGGTGCTTTAATTCAATTCAATTCATATATGAATGAAACTCAATACAGTTCAGTATAGAGGTAAACAACTCAATATTTTAGTGAAAAGTTTTTTGTATTGATTGTTTTATATCCTTTTCTGTGATCATCACTGTACAAACTAAGTACCTAATATTCATCCTTGGAAGTCTGTGGCAGAACCAGAAATAATCCCAAATCGCCTAGCTCTGAGTCCTGAGATTGAGCTACGAGATTATCCCCCATCCCTTCCTGCTCTGCATAGACCGTGAAAATAGAATTTCTTAGCTTCCTGCAGGTACTGGCCTCTGTAGCGTGGGCCCAACCTCTGAGATTATGAACTGAATTCTTCCACTGTTCAGGATGTATGGATCTGCTGAGGTTTGGGTTCAGGCACATCTCTACTGAGACACGATGGCAACATGAGAGCTTAGTATAACAGATTGTAAATAAGCTTCTTGCCTGCTCTTAAAACTTGCTTTAACCTCAAAGGATCTTTAATATTGAGACTTCATGATCCTTTGGTATGCTTAGACATTATTATTAATCTATTGACCAGGCTGTTAAAGAAATCACATACTGTGGAGGAGAACAAGAATATTTTTGTTATTTCTCCTATAAAGGCAGTAAGAAATAATCCAGCACAGCTGTTTTGGTGAGCGGGTAGGTGGTCTGCTGATTCCTGCTATGCTGGTAGTTCATGAGAGTTTCAGCAGTCACTGTGTTGCTTTTACCTTTTCATGTCAGTCAAATCAACCAGAACAGAAGAAAAACTCTGCCTCATTTGAGACTGGCCTTTTATTTTCTGAGATCCAGGTGGTGGTGGTGCTACGTAGGTTCAACCAGATGATTTTTGGGAATGATCTCATATTTTACCTGGCTACTTAAAGCTAAGTCCATTGATGATAGGTATTTTCAGTTACTTTCTTTACCTTCAATTCCTGTCCATACTTGAATGTTCAGAAGTATGGCTCTTCCTTTTATAAAAGTACTCTCAATAGTAACACCTTCACATACTATTTCTTCTCTGTAATCATCCGAGGGGGAGGATTCCTAAAGGAGAAGGTGGCTAGACAGCTCCAAATATGCCTGGATAAGATTAGATTTATTTTTTATTCATTCATTTGTCCCTCTCCCAAAGGACTGCTTAACTGGGAACAGAAGAGATACCACCCAACTCCCTCCAACAAAATTAACCAGCAGAAAATTAATAGATGTCCATGCTATCTGCTCCATCCCTGAGAGGAGAGGACTAGGAACAAGCCTCAATATAACTGCTTATCATGGGATGGCTATAGAGTAAGTAACACTCCTGCCTAAAATGGCATCCTTGATATGGGAGGAGGGGACAGGTGGTGGCGGAGACTCCAAGAGACATTAAAGTCCACCTTTCAATCAAAATGAGCTATTACTGACCCAAGAATAGGGCTATGGGAGATAAGAGCACAAGGAGCTTCTATTAGACTTGCTGGGCTGAGGTCCTCAGTGCAGAAATGCAGGCCTTGGAGAGATCAACCACCACTACAGATCCTATTGAAAAGACTGCTGAAAGGGATCGGCTGAAGAAAGAGGCCCAGCTGGGTCAGAACAGGAGGAGAGGGCATCAACAGCTATACCCCAAAATAGTCTGAAAGTTTATTTTCTTTTGTGGGGGAGGATCTGCTTGAGACATTAGTAGCATGCTCCTTGCCCTTTGCATAGAAAAAGCACTAAGTGGATAAGTCGATCAGCAAAGGGAACACAGGGCACCTGCTGTGGATACTTGACTTCAGCACAACAGGGTAAGATGCTTGTGAAACACAGACCACGATTCTGAATTACATGTAACATCTACAGTCTAAGGAAACGACAAACCCCATATCCTCTGGCATTAAGATATGGAAAAGGAAAAAGTTCCAATGGCCGCATGTCTTCAAACCTGACATATTGAGCTACTTTTTAATTTGACTATTTGTCCAAATAGGTGTAAATTTGGCAGGTGGTTAATACATTTGAATGTATTATCTGATACTCATATTTTGAAGGCAATCAAGAATACACAAATTCAAGCCCTTTGAATGAGAGTGGATTCATGTACAAATTGATTCTAAATCAAGGAATCATCACATTCCAGTTCAGTATGCAAGTGAGGCAGCTAGAGCATATTGTAAAGAAGTATGATCTGAGACTCTCTGCTCTGTGTCCCCTCCATGGGTGACCCTTTATGAAATGTCTCCCAAGTATCAGGCAGTTATGTTTGAATGAGAGACATTTGGCTGAATGTCATCCTGAATAAGCTCAATGCAGTGCTCATAGATCAAAGGAAATGGTTGGAAGAACTTGCACACAGTTCATGTACTGCCATTATTTAGGAGTGAGGTTCTTGCTCATATAACAGAGCCATAACTTTAAGTACTGTTCTGGTCAGAAAGTAGCTCTGTAAAATAGCATCATCTTCATTAGAACTGTTCCCTGTGTATTCAGTTATGTATGCTCATTTCTGTGATTAAAACAGCCTCTTCAACTATATACCCCTATTAGTACTGCAGAGCCAACACTGCTAGAGAGAGTGGTCTGTATTCTAGTCCTCCCTGGGTATTGAGCCCTATTTGGTGTAATAATGTGTAATACTAGAGACTGTGGTGGGAAGAGTGATACAAAATCTTCTGCGACATTCTGAACACAAGTGGTTCAAATTGTCTTAAGTTCTGAAATGCAGTGGGATATTGATGATATATTTGAATTCTATATTAAATGTGAATAGAAACAGCCTTTGGAGCATGTGAAGCTAGTGCTGGCAATCCTGTTCCCCAGAGACCGTATGATTTAATGCAGAAAGTACAAAACTAAACAAGGGACTCCTGAATTCTCATCCCAACTCTAACCCTTACTTCCTAGATGGCCCTAGCTTTTCTATGTATAAAATGGATTTACTGTTGCTTACATAGATTATAGGGCTCTAATGGTGATTCATTTGTTAACCTTTGTAAAGTTTTGTATAAATGCTGAAATGTACCTGAATGCACACTCAACACTCCCAGTGGCTTGGGGGCTCCCACCCCTAAACAATAATCTATAATCTAAAACCTTGTATACTGTTCATTTTGCGCACACACGGGCACTACGTCTCCTGCAGAGACAGGTTGTCAGTGACCTATGAGCCTACTTTTTCTCTCTCAAAAAAAAAAAAAAAAAAAAATTGGTAGCTAATATGGAAATTAGAATTCTCATATTTCAACCAATCAAGTTTTAGAAAACATATGATCTGTTTTAAATGTTGATAACTAATCTTGTTATTAGTTTTGGACTAATTTTCAGCCAACCAAACCTGAAAGTGAATAATTTGTGTAAATTAACTTTCTGATATTGCTATGAACTGTGTATCTCAACAAGGCTCTTCCTCAAAAAGCGTTATTGCTAACCAGCCAGCTCTGGAATCATCAACTCTCCTGGGGTTAATATAATGACAAATTAATGTTGCCTCTGTACTTTGTAAAGTTCAGATGAACAAAGTTTGGAAAATTTCATACTTCATTTTGATGTTTTGAACAGTCCTACACTCCTCATTGGAACATTGCAAAGCTGAGCCTTTTAAATAACTTAGCACATTATGCAGTACCCTATTCAAACTAACCTCATTCAATGCCAAGGTGACCTGATTTTAATTCTCTTAAAAAAAAGATTGAAATCTGTATAAGATTTTCTTTTCACAATCAAAATTTATTTTTTCATGTTTGTATGAGTGGAATTGTTACCTATTCAGTCAATAAGAAGGTGCATGTTATTTGGTCAGTCTTCGTTATTGGGGGTGGAGGGAGAAGGACTGACTACTTTTTTTCATTTACTGTGTATTATCCTGGAATATCAAAAGATGTACATGTAAGCTATATTCTTTGAAACAAACTAAGCTGCTCAAAACTGCCTGTCTTAAAATGTTAGCTTTATTTTCAACTAATACAATCTTACATTTTTAATATATATTTAAAAACAAACCAGATGAACTGAATAATGTTCCCTTTTATAACAGCACTTTTACTCCAGCAGGAGATCCCAAAGTCCGTTATAAGCAATAAGATGCAGCTGCCAATCGGTGCCATACACTACAGAGATTTAGGGGGGAAGCGAAGAATAACTTCAGTTGTAACAAGTGATTTTAGGTTGGCAGAATTGATTTACCTAAATTAGGGCATAGCCAGGATTTCAGATTACCATCCCAACTATTTTCAAATTTTCTTGAGGTCATTAATGACCACAAGTTGTTCAGATTTCAATTTCACATCTCATCCAAAGGACCTAAAATAGCTGGGTTGATGCCTAACTACTGAAGAGGAGGTGACTGCTGCTCTGACTGCTCATCCATGCCAACCATTCTCCATTTCCGTTATGCAGCAATAGTATTCCACAAATAGATATTTGGTGCCAAAATTAAAGAAAGTTACACCAGTGAAATAGTAGAAGTCACTGGCCAGACATTTACAGGCAGGATTTGCTGAAGTGATAAACCAGTTTTTGACTGGAGTATCTTCTTCCATAGCTGCTGAGAAAAGAATTCCTTATTTGTACTAGCTCATTCAAATTTGAGTAAAACAATTGGCAGTGTAAAAAAGGCAGGAAAGCTAGCTTTCCTCTTCCAAGCAACGAACAAAAACCACTCAGCAGATAAAATATCCTGTTCTAGAAAACCTGGTGGACCCATTGATATACACAAATCTGCACAGTTCTCAGTTATAAATCTAAGGTATTAAGATTTGGAGCCTACCATCAGTCCAAGCAGTTATCAGATTTCCCCATCCGATTTTATTTCTACGGTTTAAAAAAACAGAAAATGTGGCTGTGTACTCCATGTGGCATTAACTGAACAGTGATGATAAATCCACAAATTTCTGAATCATAACAATGGTTCAATATACTGCAGTGATTTTTTTTCCTTACATGTATTTTAATGAGGAAGAAGAATTTGCCTTGCAGCAATTGTTTGTAAGGCAATGCAAACACAAGTTTTTTAATTTTGTCTTTAACCAGCGTTTTAAAATAATTGATTTTTAACTGCTGTGTTTGATACTGATGTAGCTCAATGTGAGGATTTTTGTACTTCAGAACTAGCAGAGATGCCAATTCTTGGATCACAGCTTTATAAACTTGTTCAGGAACCATTCTTTGCTCTAATGTTCCTCCATCTCAAACCTGCTTTGTTGCTTGCTCTACATTTGTTACCTAATACTTACCCCTACAAGCCTGCTGAAGCATTCTGCCAGTAAACAGTGTATGCCAGAGCAAACACTAGATGCTTCAAGACATGGGTTCTTCATGCCTTCTAATGAGAAACAAGTTTCAGAACGTTAAAATAACATGCGGTATGCTTTTATTTAATGCAAGTAGATGGAAGTAAAATGTGCTGACCTTTCTACAGTTAGTTTTCTTGTGAACATTGCAAAATGAATGTAAACTCCCTCAGCCCACACAACTTTTCCAGATGTATCATTCTGGTCTCTGGCTAGACAGCTGTAGAGTCAAGTGGGAGTGCAGATAAGCATGCTGTAATGAGATGTAGGCCTCCACGTGGTAAGGTGAGTGGCATAATTTTTTCCTTCTGGGTTGTTTCTTCTGAAAAGAGTTTGTACTTTTAGTCACACATCCATATTTTAAATATCACAATCACATGCTCTAAACACATACTAGCATCATAAATAGGCTCTTATGATCTGTTTCTCTTAAACTTGTACAGCCGGCCTGTGAGTAAAAACCGATACTAACATGGTCCGCACAAATATATTACAACAGATGGACGGGAAAGAGAAGATCTTTTCAATAATATTCTTTACAATGTAGCTTTTTTGTGTATGATTCTTTTTTGGAACATTATTATTCAATAGCTAGAACGTTGTGACATTCATATATAAATCAAAGATTCATTCTTATTTCTGGAAAAGACCCACTCTTACCCTACATTCCCTCATTTAAGTATTTATGGTTGTTAGGTATCCATAGACTACACCCATGCTCTTTCATCACTGAGAATTGATGCACGTAGAAAATCCAGAGGGGAGAATATCATCAAAGGAGCAGCATTATAGCTGTATATAATGCCAATGCACATACTCAAAAAGGCACTTTTGAAACTCTTGTCTTGTATGGAAATAATTAAAATCTCTCAATCACTTTTCAACCTTGGGAGGAAGTTAGTCTGAATTCAGTTAGCAGAATTGCTATTAAGGCAGATATTGGTGTCTGATTGATTTTCTTCCAGAACTGCAGTGTCCACACAGATTTTTTTTTTTTTTAGCCACAACTGGCTTAGGAACTCTCATTATCATAACAATTAAGGGTTTCTTCCAGATAGGAAACTGACTGGTCCTCATTTTCAGCATGGGTGTGGCCCCTGTAGCAAAATACCTGTTCCAAGTCAACTATTAGCTCCTTTAAAAATGATGTCAAAGTCAGCACTCCTTTCTAAGGTGGTAGACCGACTGCGCTGCTCCTCCTTCAGAGGCTTATGGGTCCAGTAGGTTCCCAGATCCATCTGAGGCAAAAGTTTTCTCAGCCCCTAGACTAGAACAATGAGGGGCTAGTAGAACATTGCTACTATCTGTATTCCACAACTATCGGTGAATTGTCCCTCTACAATATCTACACAAGACACAGTATCCAGTGACCTACATTAGATGAAACTGGAAGATAGAAGAGTTGGAGCATTGATAGTCAAAGAACAAATCCAGTCAGTTAATGGCTTAAGGAGTTTGTATAATCCAGTGCTGAATTAGATTCTTCTCAAGCACCAGAGTCTTGTTCTGGAGGCGACCTGGGCTGCAAAATCCTAACCAATCGTCCTTATATGGATAGCGGCCAGCTCACCAACCCAGATTGCCATCAGACCTTCTAATAACGTTGACTGTATCTGAGAAGTACCTGGCTGCTAAAACTCTAAGGAAAATCCAGGTGCAGTCAGATGTGGTAGTAGCTGTTCTGTATGTAGCATTGTCCCTCTGAGTCAGTACAGAATCAATGCCTTAGTATGGTGTTTTAGAAGCACTCTGCTACTAGGGGTATAACAGCAATAATACTGTAGATTATATTTCTATAGCATGTTCCCTCTGAGTATCTCAAACTTCACAGACTATATGAAGCAGGGAGGTATTATTACCCCATGTTTCAGGCAGAGAGCCTGAGGCACCCAGTGATGCTGACTAGTGTGAAAATCACACAGGGAGTCTTGGCAAAGCTGGTATTAGAACCCAGGCTCACTCTCTAATGCCTTAACTATGAGATTATTCCTCTTCCTAAAACCAAGGTTCTTATCCCTTTCCAATAAAACCCATGGTGTGAGGGTGTTAAACTCAGGGTCCCAACCAAATGCAATTGGTTACAATGTACTTTTCATTTCCTGCTATAAGCTATTGTGTGGTGCACTGTTACAAAGCTGCTGCACCTGACTGCAGCTGCATTTCAGAGGTGGGTGAAGTGATCCCTGTAGGTAGCTTGTATTTTAGTGTTTGTAAAGCCCTTCAGGATGAAAGGCACTATATATTTATATGTATTGCTATGTAAGATGTAGCCTTACCTGATATAAACATTGTGTTCATAGGACTCAACTCCCATGCAAGTCATTTAACAGTTGCTTTAGTAAAAGATGTTAATTCTGAGGTGCCTTTTGTCTGAGCTGTCCATAGATCTCAGCTTTTTCTTTTTCTTTTATTATGTACAACAAAGGATCCATTGGACATAGTTTATCTCTTTTAATTTGTAGCAAAACATGCACATTTATCTTAAGAACAATGTGGGCTCAAGCCCAAGGAGCCAGAAAGAAAGGATATCTGTTTGCAATTTAGAAACAGTCGTTTTACGTGTGTTTTGAACCCTTGCTACTGGATTAAACTGTACTACCAAGTAATCTCAAATTTATGTATAGTTTACATTGTTGTTTTAAAAGTATTATTCGTGTCTTGAGCATCTTTCAAACCAATTAGTTCCTAATTTTCATGCCACGTGGATTGTGCTTTTTGCGTGCAAAGCTGGGCTGTCGCATTACATATAAAGGGTTTCAAAGTTCAAATTGATTCAATTTGAAACAAATGGGTTCATGTGGCTATTTCAACCGCATGTACAAAATACAACGTGCAATTTATAGCTTAAGTGGAAATTAAGTAAAAGAGATTCAAACTCTTTAACGTAATTAGGTTTTTGAGACTGGAATACTTTTTTTTAAATGAAAGCAGAATAAAATAATGACAAATCAACAGGGACACAGTTTTACATTTTGTTTGAGAAATGATGCCTGCATCTGCAGTATCCTCTACTCTGGTTTCATAGCAATAAAAAAGGAATAGCACCACATATGGAATCATCAGCACCACTTCTTGCAACATCCTTGGTTTTTCAGTAGGCCTCTATCTACAGCCTGACCTGGTCTGACCCTTCTTAACGGGAGAGATCTGATCGGCCTGCACTAATACATTTCCACAAATGATGCCTGAGTTAGAAAAAAAATGAAGGAAAATATATCTAGCCTCTTCCTGGTTCTCCCATGGAGGCTGCACGTCCATGGTGCTGAGGTCAGCTTCAGTACTGTAGTGTCCATTGTTCTGCGCTGCACTGAATGGGTTGGACGGAATCTGTGTGAAGAGTAACTCTGAAAATGGAAAAACTGAGCACTTGGATTTATTCTGCGTGTGTGTGAAATGAAAGGCAGGGGGTACGAAGTTGGATAGGGAAAGTTCATTTTTAGACGTTAAAAGTCAGAGCTGAGTTTCTAAATTGGGATGAATGTCAGTGATCCACACAAGGCAGAAAGAAACTTGGAACCAGATCCTGCAACTCTTACTCATGCACAACATCCTTATTCATCCTGTGGTTCTCATGTAGTCAATGGGGCTGCATATATGAATAAGGATGACTTGGGCTAAAGGCTGAAGGATAGGGACCTGGGTTTGTATGATATGAAATGATGCATTAGGGTTTAAAATCACAGTTAAGGAGGAGGAGCTGCCAGGTGGAGTGAAAAATAGTGTGTGTAAAGCCTCAGCCTTTTAAGGAAAGCTATCATTTCACCTCAGTCTGAACTCCCACTGGAGTTAACTGGAACCTGAGTGCTCCCCACTCCCTTCGGTCTATATTATACCATGCTGATCACCAACACCTCTTCACAACCTCCCAAGCTCATTTTCCTTGGAATAATGTGATAGGACTCTTGTGATCTCATTGACTGAGAACCTGTCCTCCTAGTGTAAGGAATAATAGGCATGACAAGGGAGTAACCAGGACAATAAAGGGTTTTTTATAAGTGATTTATACTGATGTGCTGTATCACACCAAATTACTTTCCTAAAGTCACTTCCAGCAGCAGTAATTTCCTCTCCTCCCTGCTCACCCTCATGCAATAACATAAGGCAACTAATACATGAATACACATGCAGAATCACAGCCTGGGCTTGGGGAATGCTGAGTTATAGGGGAGAATAATACCCTCTGGCTGCACCCCTCCTCCCATCATATTCAGGCAATGAAAACATCGCAGCACATTTGGGAAGTCATAGCAAGTTCCCTTGCCCTTCCCTAGCAAAGTGTTGTCAACCTATAATGACTGATTCATGTACTCTAGAATACACGGGCATACATTCACTATGTTGTCAAAAGTTATCAACATCCAAAGGGAAATAATTAAAGTCACTCCTGATATGCAGTTCATCTATGTGGGTACCTTATTACGAATGCTACAGAAAGAGCTGAGAAGGGGTATTAGGTTATGGAATCGTATCCAAAACATACTGTTCAGCTGCTGGATTTCCCATTGCCCAGAGCCGCAGAGAGATGAGTGTTACATTTGGATTTAAAATCAGTGCCACAGCCTGTGTTTGCGGTAAGGCAATGAGGAGCTATACAGGGAAGCAATGTTAGCCCTGAGCAATGTATCTCTTTCTCAAGCAAGCCCAGTCTAAATATCTAGCACAGTCTTTGAAACTTTATAAACCTTTGTCTTGCTTCACAATTTTAAATCAAAAATAAACTGCTTGACTGATTAAATGTAGCTTATTGTAAATCTTCTAACAGTCATCTATCTTCTGGAGGACATACACAGCAGGGCAAACATTCGAAGTTGCAAGAGCCTTGCCAAGAAGAGATGTGTTTGCTCCACATTCTAAACATATGACGCAAGTTTTGTTCTGCAAAAAGTTATTTAAATTAAAGAGTTTTTGTTCTTGAGGATAAAAGGAAAGAAAACAAACACAAACATAACAGGCAGAGCCTGTTTACAGTATTGAGATGGATTAAGTATGTTTCACTGTCTTGACCATATCAATGCATTTATAACTGGAAAAATTAACTAAAGGGGCCTCTGGAGCTAAATAATGGTGATAAAAAAAATACCTTCTGTCATTAACTTTATGGAATAAGAAC
The DNA here is from genome assembly GCF_013100865.1 of Trachemys scripta elegans. NCBI lineage: Eukaryota > Metazoa > Chordata > Testudines > Emydidae > Trachemys > Trachemys scripta. Next base: position 30,560,667 of record NC_048303.1, on the reverse strand, counting down.
TAACTCTATTTATTCACTTTTATTTGCCACTGGGTGGTTCCAGATTTTTCCCCTAGTTCCTATTTAAACAGGGTTTCTTTCTGTTAAATTTGCACTCAAATGGCTGTCAGGAAAATTTATTGCAGTAATATGAGTGTTTGTATCATTGTGGATTTAGACACACTTGCTACTTTCCGAAAGAATGTCTAGTGTCTTAGCAAAAAGTCAAGTACCAGTCACGTCTGCAGTGGCTGTGAGGCATCCAATACCTAGATGAGTACATTTTAAAACTAAAAACAAAGCAAACAAAACAATGAGGCCCAATTCACTATTTCTTGGCTCAAGTGATCCGTTCTTCTGCCTGCCATCTAACTGCCTAACACATTATCGCCCAGCCAGACCTTGCAGCCAATCTGACTAATGCAAGTACTTCCTTCTTCAGTCAGCCAATCACCCCTTTCTAGGCACCAGAACACAATGGCTTCCCCCCCCCTTTCCTTTCTCATAGATTCTGAGACACAAAATTACTGACTTCTTGAAAAGTCATTTCTTTCTTTGCTTTGCTGTGTGTGTGTGTGTGTGTGGTGGTTTTCCCTCCTTTCCTTTTAATCTATTTTACTGGACTGGAAAAAAAGCCTTTTTCCCCCTTTTCCTGTTAGTAGCTTCATGTTCACTTTTCCCTCCTCTACCCTCCCCCAGCCCCCTGCCAAAATACTGGTGGCTCTTTGTGCGTGTTAGAGGAAAATATTCATCTTGAAAAGGTTCTTTCTGCTACAAATGGAAATCAGTAGATTCCCCAGCCCCCATTACATCTTGTGAAAGCTGTAGAAAACACAATGCTTCTTTGACTGGCTCAGGCACCCGTAGCTCATCAACACTGCTATGCTACGGCTGCTCAAGCAAAGCAAGTACTCTGCTCCAGGTCATTTCAGTCCGTGGTACTAACAGCACTGTGCTGGCTCATGCTCAGCTAGTGCATAGCAAAGAACCTTGTGCAGTTTGTCCTGATGGTCATAGAATCATGGAAGACCCTTCAAGTGGTCATCTAATCCATCCCTCTCTCCTTCCACCCCACCCTCGTGCTAAGGCAGCATTAAGTATGCCTAGGCCATCCCTGACAGATTCTTAAAAACCTCCTGTTGATGAGATCACACTACATTCCTAGGTAACTTGTTCCAGTACTTAACTATCATTATTGTTAGAAACATTTTCCTAATGTCTGATCTAAATCTCCCTAGATGCAAACTAAAACAATTACTTCTTGTCCTTCCTTCAGTGGTCAAGGAAAACACTTGATCACCATCCTCTTTATAACAACATTTTACATATGTAACCCTTCTGCCAGGCAGAGTTGGCAGCAACAAGGGCTGGTTCAGTATCTAGGGATTCTTCTTCAACAATACAACACAAAACCAGCTCGAGCTCCCACCCAGTGGCCTGGGACAATTACACACCACTCCCTGGGCCCCTCTCACAAGCGCAGAGTCTGAGTGTAGCAAAAAAAACTTTTAATAAAAGGAGGGAAGTAACTTCTCTCTAATTTGGGAAAACACCAGAAACAGGATTCATAAACGTAAACTATGAGCAAAATGGTGTAGACCCAAAAGACCCACCCCCTAATAAGTTGGGCAGTGTCCTTTTCCCTTAGGTTCTTAAATCCAGCAACCCAAAAAGTCCCTTTAACGTGCCTGACCCTCCTCTACATCCCACTTACAATTGTCCTTGGTCAGTGCAGACCCAGAGTCCAGAGGTGCTGCAGAGTTCACCTCCCACCCTAGGTGGAGGCAGGATAAGAAGACACCTTAATCTCAACACTGCCCGGGCACTCGCTCGCCAATCCTTTCTGCCAGCTGCCCTGATGGCTGATCACCACATCCCTCCACCAGGCTCCCTCCGATCCTCTCTGCCAGCCGCTCTGCTGGCCAATTGCCACGACTCTCTGCGGGGCTTTGCTCTGGTCGTCTCCACCAGCTGCCTTGCTGGTCAATTGCCGCACCTCTCCACTGCCTGCCCTGCCAGCCAATCTGCCGGGCTGTCTTCAGGTCTCAGTGATTTCAGCTGTTAGTTAGATCTCAGTGATTTCAGCTGGGGAGCCTCACTGCTAGTTCACACTGGAGAGTCTATTGCATCAGAAATACTGTCCCAAAGCAGGTCTAACATTTAGACCTAGGTATTAGTGACTTCAGTTCTGCGATGTGTAACAAGACTCTCAATTGAGTCTAAATTAGCTCTTTTATCATACCGTGGAGAGAGGAAGGGTCAAATGGTGTCTAGGACCCTTAAAGAGGGCCCATACCAGCAGGTACAGATACCTATTCCCACCCTCCCTCAACTTACTGGGCTTTGGAACTCATATCCCCTGCCTAGTGAGTGCCATTGAGGGTGAGTCCCTCCATCGGGCTATGCCAAGTACAGTTCTGCTGCCCTTGAGTCACACAAGGATAACAACCCTTTATTACTCCTGCCCTAATAACAAGGAGATTGGGGATCCAACATCAGCCACAAGTGAATATTTGGGCAAGCAATCCCATCATGCTGGCACATAGGTAGGGTGGGTTTGTCCGTGGAAATGAGATCAGCTCCTGAAGTCCTCTTCCACAACCCATCACTATATGTCAGGGGAGAGCTCATTCAGGCTCTGCTTATGCATATTTGAAGACATTGCATGTCTCTCCACGGCCTTCTCTTCTCTAGAGTAAATGTACCCAATTATTTCAACTGTTCCTCACAAATCATGTTTTCTTAAACCTCTTATCACTTTTGTTGCTCTCATCTGGACTCACTCTGATTTATTCATATCTTTTGTAAAGTGTGGGGCACAAAACTGGACTCGGTACTCTAATTAAAGCTTTATCAGTGCCAAATGGAACAGAACAATTACCTCCCATGTCTTAAATACAACACTTCTGTTAATATAGCCCAGAATTATATTTGACTTTTTCGCAACAGCATTATACTGTTGACATTTGTGATCCACTATAACCATAGATTTTTTTCAGCCATACTGCTGCCTCTCAGTTGTTTCCCATTTTGTAGCTGTGCATTGGATTTTTAACTTCCTAAGAGTAGCACTTTGCATGTCTCTTTACTGAATTTCATTTTATTTATTTCAGGCCAATCCTCCAATTTATCAAGAGCCTTTTGAATTATAATTCTGCCCTCCAAAATGCTTGCAAAGCCTCCCATCTTGGTGTCATCTGTAAATTTTATAGTCTATCAGCCAAGTGGTTAATGAAAATATTGAATAGTTCTGGAGTCCAGGAGAGACGCCTTTGGGACTCCACTTCATATGTCTTTCCAGTTTGAAAGCAAACCATTGATAAGTACTCTTTGAAAACAGTATTTCAAACAGCTATGCATGCTCCTTGTAGTTGTAAACGGAGTCTGAATGAGCTCTCCCCGACATCTAGTGGTGAGCTGTAGAAAGGACTTCAGGAGTTAATCTAGTTTGCATGGACACACCCAACCTGCCTAAATGCTCAGCATGGTAGGATTGTTTGCCCAAATGATCACTTGTGGCTGGTGTTGGATCTCCAGTCTCCTTGTTATTGAGGCAGGAGTAATAAAGAGTGTTATCCTTGTTGTGTGACCCAAGGGCGGCAGAACTGTACCTGGCATACCCCGATGGAGGGACTCACAGTCAACTGAATGGCACTCGCTAGGTAGGTTCCAAAGCCTAATAAGTTGGGAGAGGGTGGGGACAGGTACTTGTATCTGGTGGCTTGGGTCCTCTTTAAGGGTCCTTTCTCCACGGTATAATAAAAGAGCTAATTTTCACTCAACTGAGAGTTTTGTTACACGTTGCAGTGCTGAAATCACTGATACCTAGGTCTAAGTATTAGACCTACTTTGGGACAGTGTCTCTATTGCAATAGACTGCCCAGTATGTACCAGCAGTGAGGGTTCCCCACTAACAGCTGAACTCACTGAGTGCTGTGTTAAGTGGTGGGCCATGAAGACATCTTAGCGAGTGGCCAGCAGGGCGGCTGGCAGAGAGGGCCAGAGGAGAGTCCCACAGAGAGGTGCAGCAATTGGCTGGCAGGGTGACAAGTGAGTGCCTGAGCAGCAGAGTGTGTAAGGTGTCTCCTTACCCCACCCTTCCACCTGGGGTGGGAGGTGAACTCTGTGGATGAACCTCTGAACTCTGGGGCTGCACTGACCAAGGACAGCAACTGTGAGTGGGGTGCAGAGACGGGACGGGCACGTTAAAGGGATTTTTGGGTTGCTGGACTTCAGAACCTGGGGAAAAGGACACTGCCCAACTTACTTGGGGGTGGGTCTTTTGCTCATGGTTTATGTTTATGAACCCTAGTTGCGGTGTATTCCCAAATTAATGCTGAGTTGCTTCCCTGCTTTTAATAAAAGTTTTTGCTACACTCAGACTCTGTGCTTGCGAGAGGGGCCCAGGGGGTAGTGTGTAATTGTCCCAGGACATTGGGTGGGGGCTCAAGCCTGTTTTGTGTTGTGTTTTGTTGAAAAGGAACCCCTAGATACTGAACCTGGCCCTTGTTGCGGCTGGCTCAAGCTGGAAGAAGGGTTACTTAGTAATTTCATCTAGACCATATTTCCCTAGTTTGTTTATGAGAATGTCATGTGGAACTGTGTCAAAAGCTTTACTAAAGTCCAGGTATATCATGTCTACTGCTCTCTCTCTCTTCCACCGCCCCTCTTCTCCCCCGCCCATTCTCTAGACTGGTTACCCTGTCAAAGAAGGAAAATAAGTTGGTTTGGCATGATTTGGTCTTGACATGCTGGCTATTATCATCACCTTATTATCCTCTAGGTTTGAACACACTGAATGTTTATTAATTTGTTCCAGTATCTTTCTGGGTATTGAAGTTAGGCTGACTGATCTATGATTCTCAGGGTTCTCCTTTTTACCCCATTTTCTGATCCTCTGGGACCTTGCCCATCCTCCATGAGTTCTCAGAGATAATCACTAATGGGTCAGAGATTGCTTTGTCTAGTTTAAGCACCCTAGGGTGAATTTAATCATGCCATGCTGACTGGGTCACATGACCCCCCACCCCAGATTTCTGTCTTCCATTGGCCCTGCTCTTTGAAGTGTTTATGTAGCAGGGCAGAGCAGTGGTGTGTCTTATTGGCTAGCTGCTGCCTTCTTTTGGAGTCAATGGCTGTGAGGCAACTCCTTCTGAGGGCAGGGAGAGATCTCTCTTCTGCTGCAGGGATGCTGCAATTTTTATTTGTGCCCCCTCCAACCCAGACAGGCTGAGTGGCTCGCTGAGGTGAGTCAGGGGGTGGAGGTGGCGCTCCCTCCTTGAGCCCTGTCATACAGGGCTGAAGCCAAAGCCCCAGCCCAGACGTGTGGGTAGGGTGAGCCACTGACGATCCAGAAAAATATGGGCTATGTCCAAATATATTTATCAAACAACAATGTAAACCACAAATAAATATATAGAAGAGGAGAAAATACTTTCTATCTTTCAAGTTGGGAAGTTATTGAATGTTTAGCACTAGGGAAGCAATGATTGAGAGAACTATTTCCCTGGCCTTTCCACCACCAATATATTGTTGCTGGTCATGCAATTTTTAGTGATCCCAATAATTGCACCTTGCTTACAATGGTCACATATAGAAACTGTCCACATTTTTCATAGGTAACCTTACCCTTGTATTTGCAGTATTCTCCATACTTACTATAGGGAAATCTTCATGCTTCAAGTGTTAAGGGCATTGTCACACTACCTTAAAGGACAAAATCATTTAGGAACACACCTAGTCTGTCTGCTGACATGGTTAAAGGTCAGGCAATATCACCCCAGAGATTATCCAAGTGGGTCTCCAATTGCATAAGAACATGCTACAAGTTAGCCACGTTAGATCCACCTCATTTCACCAGTACTCAGGCAGCTTCTGCTGCCTGTTTGAAGAACGCCCAGTTCTAAAATTTGTGAAGCAGCTACGTGGAGTTGGGTAAATTGGTAGAGGCTTCCAGACTGATGCCCACTTTGGTAGGGCTGCGTAGCAATCATTACTTAAGGAGGACTCATAGAACCCACCTCCAAGCAAGCAGACAACTCCTTGTTATTCACCAAGAGCGGACTCCATGTGGACAACCCTTTGATGAAAGAATAGTTACTTCCCTTACTATAACTGAGGTTCTTTGAGATGTGTTGCCCACATAAGGCCATGACCCTCCCTCCTTCCCCACTACTACAGAGTCCTACTCCTCTAGGAATCTGTATTGGCAAAGGAACTGAGGCAGAGTTGGGCCCTCTCCTTCTTTAAACCCTCAAGTGAGAGGGACACAAGGAGCTCCCAGGCACAGGCATGGCCCCCATGCACACTGCTGGCCAAAAGAATCCAATTTTGCATTCATGGGTGGCATAGGCACCACAAGTGGAATCTGTGTGGACAACAGATCTCGAAGAACCACAGATACTGTAAGAGAATTCTGGCATGTATAGAAAGTGTCTACTGTTTTGAAAGATTTCTACTATTTGTGCCCCTTGTTTTTTAATGAAGAAACTGAGGGTATGTCTGCTAAACAAAAGCTAGAGCAATTGACTTAGCTACATCACTCAGGGTCTGTATATGTAGATGTTTCCTACAGCCATAGAAAGGGCTTTTCCATCAATGTAGTTAATCCATCTTTCTGAGAGGTGGTAGCTAGAATTCTTCTGCTGACCTAGTGGCATCTACATGTACAGATCTCACTACATCACACAGGGCTAGAAATTTTTCACAGCCCCTGAATGAGGTAGCTAGGTCAATCTAATTTTTAGACGCAGACCAGAGTAGAAGCTAGACACGCCCGCATAGGAAGCCTTTCCCACTAAAAAGGGGAATCTGGCTATGCACTCCAGAAAATTTTGAAAGCCAGGTTCAATTTCCTCCCTTCTAGACTATTTTAAAACATCTCAGAACAGAAAAAGTTAATGCCAAGTAAAGTAATCATCTAGCTCCTATTCAACTGCAATGCTGTGTGAGGGTCAGCTGCATGTGTCAAATTAAATACCAATGAATTTACACCAAACACAATTTCTGCTGCTGCTCCCAACTTGGAAAGATTAGGCGAGTTAATGATGTACAGCTTAACTAAAACACCATTAGAGCAGTTGATATCTGCAAATATATAACAGATGTAAATACTGAGGAGGAAGAGGGTGGGTCATGGCTATATGTAATTAGGAGTAATGAGTCGAAGTAAAAAAACGGGGGAGCATTTTATTCATGTAATTATTTTTATCTGTATGTTGACAGGGACACAGCATAGCAAAAACACAGTCTGCATGAAGGACATTACAAGCTCAGGCCTCACGTCTTCAACAACAACAACAACAAATCAGTGTAATTGCAGTGCCCCATTGGCTATAGTTGATTAAGGAAAAATAGGCTGAAATATTAGGAAAAGCTTCCTGATGAAGCTATGACATAGTTTTCTAAGAGGAAATTATGGGGACCATTTTGTCTAGTTAAAACCCTAGAAACCATGCCAGCGGGACAAACCTGCGCTGACTAGGAGATGGATTGAGTGTCTAATTTTTGTCCGTTATGTTTAATAATAGATCTGGCTGTAAGAAAGCGTGTCAGTGAGGGAAGAATTTATCATGATGTTATTTTCTGTTTTCTGACCAGCTCTATTACTGCACAGGGAAAAAAATCACAAAGAAAAATCATCAAAGAATTTGCAAAATGCTTATCTAGCAACGCTTTTAAAAATCATAGTACTGTAAGGGACTAGAAAGCTGGAGTTCTCAATAAGCAATCTCTGTCTCTTTACTGCAACTAATGAAGGATGTGAACTAGCCTTTAAATAACAAAAGGGGCAGAGTGGAGGATTGGAAAAGTAAAGCTGTCTTTGGCTGCACAGCTAACGGGTCTAGATTGAATATACAGACTTGTTAAGCATCTCTTAAACCACAATAATGTGTTAGAACCAGCGCTACAAAGCCAGACCAAACTCTTTAACCAGGCATTTCCTTAATACAAGTTTTGTTTTGAGAGTCTGGGCCAGGGTGACAATGACATCACCAAATGCTTGTTTTTCTGTGTGAAATCCAAACATTTGCCACTCTCCACACCTGGGAGCCTGCGGACATAGGGAAGGGAGATATAAGGGTACAGAGGGGCAAGCTTAGGAGTAGGAGAGCAAGAGGGAGACGTACTTGGAAAGCGGGGGAGCAGATTGTGGAAAATGTGTTGGAATGGAAAAAGGAGGAACAAACAGAAAAAGGAGGAGGGGGAGAGAGCATAGAGAATGGAAGCAGGGTATAACCAACAGAAGACTGAAGAAGATGGAAGGATGGATGAGGCGAGAGCTGCTGTCCACCAACCACACTGTTCAAATCCAAGAGATAGTCCTGGTAGTCCTATTTATTTTATCTATAGGCAATCCCATGGTGCTCATCATTATAGTATCTGAGCGCCTTTGGGCTCTACTAATGCTGCAGAACCATCAGCTGAGCACACACTAAACCTGTATGGTGTCAAGGCAGCAACCAGTTGTCCTTCCAAACTGTGGTGGAAACACAGGGAAAGGGGAAAGAAAAGAAATCACACACAAACAAGTCCTGATATTGGTCCAAGTACTACAGCTAGCATTTTACTCAGGATATCATATCTTGTCAGCGCTAATTAAAGTTAAATTTGTGCCAGCAAACTCATTATAGCCCACCATTTTAGGCACTTATCAGCTGGCTGTCATAGTTTGTTCTGGGAGTAACAAATTTTCTTGACTTATAAAATGAAATATCAGTGTGTGTCTATTGAAACTATAAAACCCAGGAGGGATTAAAAGCAGGCATCAATAGTGGAACATAGGAAGTATTATCAGAGAGAGGATATAGGCCCACTTATACAGCTCCCATTAAACCATATTCAGATACCATAACAACATTGAAAATGGAGATAAAAGTGTCTCTCAAACAGAGGCAATCAGCTGAAATTAATGACCTCTTGGGCTGTTATAATATTTAATTCAAGGCCTGTATAAACAAATATGCCTTGGACTGTGCCCTGAAGCTTGATAACCATAGGCTTTGGAATGCTGCCAGAGCAGGATGCCAGTTCCATAACTGGAGATCCCACAACTGCTCTCCTGCTAGTCCTGGATGATAAACCATGAGGACTGTCAAGTGAGATGAACACAGTAGATCAGGGAAGCAGCACCAAGGGAACATAGGAAAAGAGGCCTTCTCTCAGGTAGCTGAGTCTGAGATTATTCACAGTTTTATAAAGCATAATCAAACACTCTAACAGCACCCAGATACTGATAAGCACTTATTGCAGAGGTAATACTCTCATTTCTGTCTGGCTTATGGTTGCTCAATCCAGTGGTCATCAGCAGGATTGGTGCTGGATGGGGTAAGGCTTCCAGCTTAGCAGCTGAGAATCTTCTTTTAAGTAGCAGTATAGAGTCGTAGATTCTAAGGCCAGAAGGGACCATTGTGATCATCTAGTCTCCCCTCCTATATAACACAGTCCATAGACCTGCCCACAATGCTTCCTATTGCATATCTTTTGGCAAAACATCCACTCTTGATTCAAAAATTGTCAGTGATGGAGAATCCACTAAAATCCTTGGTAAATTGTTCCAGTGGTTAATTATTCTCAAAGTTTAAACCACTAGGAGCCACTGGAACCAGTGCACTATGTGGAGGGTGTCTTACAGCATGTTCCGTCTAGTACTAAAGCAATACACTGGACTATTTGTTTAAAAAGTGAGATTAATGAGTTAAAGACTTCACAGCTAGTGGCATTTTTAGGAGATGGTGGTATTCACCAATACCAGCACTTTGAATGGAAGTTATTGACAGGCACTATCATTACACAAAAATTGAGTCTCTGGCAGATGGGCCCGATAAAGTGGCCACCCTAATTAAGTGCATTATATTGTATCATCAATAATCCATTAAAAGAGCAGCAACAGTTTGGGGTGGGGGGGAAGCTTATTAGCAAGCCCATGTATTCCATGGCAATGGAGTTTGCAATTCACCCCCTTTTATTTAAAAACATATTCCTTATGGTTGTGTAAATGGATGTAGTATCATCTGCCTGAGTCTGCAGGGAACCTGAAACAATACCTCCATGGGGTGTGAATTGCCCCATTCAGCTCCATCAGGGCCCCAGAGACTCAACTATGGAGTGGCTGTGCAAGTTGGTATTTCACAAGAGGACACCGAATTCATGGAATTCAATATTTTGCTGTTACTGGTTACTCAACTTTTTGTTTCCTGTCGCCTGACCTGCCGCTGCCTCTTGCACGTCTGCTTTCCCCTCTGTGGGGAGTTAATTGGAGTGCAGTGAGCACACCCTGCACTGTTCCATGGAAGTAGGCAGCAAGGGATTGGAAAGTGAGAGCTGGAGTCCAGCTGTCATCCCAGGGGGGAAAGCAGGGTGAGCCAGAAGTGTCGGATGATAAGCCAGGCCATCTGGGGAACAGTGCAGCAATGGGGACACTGGGGAAATGAGCTGCTGAATCTGGCTACAAGCTCCCTGCTTCTCTGGCACATGCGAGGGGAAGGAAGTTTGGAGTTAGGGAGCCAAGGCAATTTCACAGGAGCTGAGACCTCAGGAATAGAGATGGGTGTTGGTCTAACCTGTTCTAATGACAGAGATCCCACAATCTCCCTAGGTAACCTGTTCCAGAGCTTAACTACTCTCACAGTTAGGAAGTTTTTCCTAAATCTCCCTTGCTGCAATTTAAGCCTATTACTTCTTGTCCTGTCCTCAGTGCCTAAGGAAAACAATTTATCACCCTCCTCTTTATAAAAATCTTTTACATACTTGAAGACTGTTATGCCCCCCCCATCCCCATTCTTCTTTTCTCCAAACTAAACAAACCCAGTTTTTTCAATCTTTCTTCATAGGTCATGTTTTCTAGACCTTTAATCATTTTTGTTGCTCTCTTATGGACTCTCTCCAATTTGTCCACTTCTTTCCCAACACGTGGTGCCCAGAACTGGACACAGTATTCCAGCTGAGCCCTTATTAGTGCTGAGTAGATTGGAAGAATAACTTTTGGAGTCTTGTTTACAACATTCCTGCTAATATAGCCTCAAATGACGTTCAGGGTTTTTTGGAGGGGTTTTGTACTACATTGACAATTCATATTTAGTTTGTGATCCACTATAGTCCCCAGATTCGTTTCTGCAGTATGCCCTCCTAGGTAGCCATTTCCCATTTTGTATGTATGCAGTAGATTATTCCTTCCTAGGTGTAGTTCTTTGCATTTGTCCTTATTGACTTTCATTCTATTTATTTCAGACCATGTCTCCAGTTTGCCAAAATCATTTTGAATTCCAAGCTTGTTCTCCAAAGTGCTTGCAACCCCTCTCAGCTTGGTATCATCTGCAAACTTTCTAAGTGTACTCTCTGTGCCATTATCCAAAATCATTTATGAAGATACTAAATAGAATTTAGGATTGGAGCACTCACAGAAAAAAATTAGCGGGTCCTTAGCACCCACTAGCAGCCAAGCTTCCCTTCCCCCCACTTGCACCCACCGGTGGCCTCTGTCAATCAACTCCTCACCCTCCCTCCCAGCTGTTCCACAGCATGCAGGCGGGCCAAGGAGGGAGGAGCGGGAATTGGGCGTCCTCGGGGGAGTGGGCAGAAAGCAGTGGGGAAGAGGTGGGTTGGAGGCGAAGGTGGAGTGGGAAGAGGCAGGGTGGGGCCTCAGGGGAAGGGGTGGCATTGTAGTGATGCTGAGCAGGGATTGAGCACTCCTGGGGAAAATTAGAAGCCAGCGTCTATTTGTGCACCCACCATAACAGGTTTATCTAGGCTATATTTCTTTAGTTTGCTCATGAGAAAGTCATGTAAGACAGCATCAAAAGCCTTACTGCCTCCCCTCCACCGCAATAAGGCTTGTTACCCTGTCAGAGAAGGATATTAGGTTGGTCTGACATGTTTTGATCTCGATAAATCCATGTTGACTGTTACTTATTATCTTATTACCTTCTAGGTGCTTACTAATTGATTGATTATTTGCTCCATTATCGTTCAAGGTACTGAAGCTAAGCATAGTCAAACACAGAAGTATTGCCATCCCCAACAGTTCAAAAATCATGAATCAGACTCCCCCCCCCCACCCCCAAAATGAGGCAAGAGTCCTAACCAACATGCACACACACATGCACATATACTTAAAAAATACCTTCTTTTTGTTCTGAGCCCTCCCAGCCTTGTATTTTTCCCTGATGGCTTTAGCTTTCCTTACCAATTGTCTACACCTCATAATTTCTAATTTATATCAATTATTATCTATTTCCCCTTTTTCCATTTATTATATGTTGCTCTTTTATTTCAGATTGCTGCCCTCATTTCACCACTGAACCAGGATGAGCTTTTAGCCAAAGTTGTCTTCTTTCTTGCTTGTGGAATTGTGGCTTTCTGTCCAGCTAATAAACTCATCTTAAAGAACTCCTTATTTTCATTCACATTTTTCTGTCTATATTTTTCCTCCCAATTTCATGCATAATTTACCTTGGTTTTGGAAAATTAACCCTCTGAAACACCAAGTATATATGTGATTGGCTGGAACTATCCTCTGTTTGCCAGGATTGAATATAATCGGGTAATGATAATTGATCCCTAGGCAACCAGCAACTTCCAATCCAGTGAGTCATTCATCTTTATGTGTCAGAATGAAGTCCCAAATAGAATTATTCCATATTGGGTGTAATATCTTTTGTGTTAGACATTATCATCCATATTTTTTGCAAACGCTAATGATGTTTTACTACTGGCTGCATGAGACCTCCAGCATATATCTCCCCAACTGAAGTCTCCATAACAACGCACCTTTTTCCCCACACATTATAGGCAGCTGCTTAAGGACTAACTCATCCTGTTTTCTCAGTTGATTCTGAAGGCTGTAATACCCCGCACCATTACTCCCTCCTGGGCTGTGTTAGTTAGCACACTGATCCATATACAGACAAGATCTTGTGGTTCTTAGTTTTCAATAACTCGAAAACAGGTAACGTCTTTAATATAGACTGCCCCTCCCACCATTTTTTTTCCTGTTCTATCCTTCCTAAAAACCTTAAAGAGGTTTTAACTACTGATTTTAACTTTCCAATCATGTGAATTGTCACAGGTTTCAGTAATGTGCATTATATTAAATTTTTTCTCATCAACGAGAATTTTTACTTCCTCTTGCTTGAATTTGAGTTTGTACTGCATTTACCTTCTTGGAACCTTCCCCTTGCATTGCAAGTTTAATGTTGTCCTGGCTGCTCCAGCTAGTTTTCAGCCAAGTAGATTAGCATCCAACCTGTGAGGTAGAGGCCCCCCACTGGAATGTTGCCCAGTGCTCCACCAAACCAAAAACAATCATGCAGCCAATAGTTCACTACGAGTATTTCTTCCTTCTGTGAAACCTGTGATGTATTTCTGTCTTCTCTCACACCTGGGATCTCATTTGAACTTTCCTCTTTTTTGTCTTCCTTCCAAGATCCCTTAAGTCTTCTTTAATCTGTGTAGTTCCACATGATGCTGAATCATTGGCTCTAATGTAAATCATCACCAGTGAAGACATACCAGATGACTTCATAATCCCATCCAGTTGGGCACATCTCATATGTTCACTTCAGGAACACAGCACACTGTTCCATTGTCCCTGGGTCCATTGCTGAATTCTCTATCCACGCTTCCCTGATTGGCTGCTCTTCTCCAGGAGGTGGGTGAGGTAGCCAGTCCCAAAGATTTCTCCTGGGGAGGGCTGGCGGTTCTCTCATCATAGCAAGATTGTGTCCAGAAGGGACCAAAATTGCATTACTCATGATGGAAATTGCAAAAATTGGCAACGCTGAAAATAATCAAGACATTTTACATCACTTAGTATTTTCAACCACAGTTTCATGTGAGGGCAGGGACAGGAGTCCCTTCACTCCTGTCATGGATATGGAACATATTTAGAGGTTGCTGCAGCAGATTTTGGTCCTATTGTGCTACAGAGTACATGGGATTCTGCTTATAAGGCATTTAGCATTTTTCTTGAGGAAATTTGCATGACAATGGGTCCAGGAGAGACATTGCCACCAACTATTGGTGTTTCATTAGTACCTAGAGGCCCCAATCTGGGTAAAGGCCACATTGTATAGGCACTATACGTATATATCATGAAAAGATCATATCTTCTTATTATTCTAAAATGGTTAGTGGATAGAGTGCAAACATTATCTTTGAATTTCCTGATTATACAGTTGGGTTCAAACTGGCCAAAAGTTCTTTACAGGTAGATTTTAAAAACACAGTTCTCTAGATAAGTGTAGTAAACACTGTAAGCACAGAAAGAGTTACATTTTGCTGTTTTCTTCACTATAAATGGCCCCTTATTTTCAGGATGTCATGACTCAATTTTAAAAGTGGCTAAAATTTACAAAGCCTTGGTAACTAAGGGTGTCCTGCCACCCCCCCCCCCCCCCATTTGATAAATGTGATTCAGGGTACTAATCATGTCTCTCTTGGGTGTGCAAGGGATGTAGATTCAGGCCCAAAATGTTATGTTTGTGTTTTTTATCTGCCATATTATAACAGTTAAACAATCTTTAGAATTCAGGTTTGTGTGGTCTACCCTTACAACTTAAAATTCTGTAGTTTGTTTTTTAAGAAGTTGGGTGGTAATTAGTTTTTCCTATGGAATCACAGCATTTTCTGTATGTGGAAGAAAAATAAACTCTCTGGTGTTTGCATATAAAAGCATATCTAATGTATTCAAACTCCTGTTTCTTGTCAAACATTTTAGAAGGGTGGTACAAGTAGGTAGACACAAGTATTGTGCCTTGGCAGCAACATGTCCATTGACAGAGTAGCTACTATGGCTCAAAAGAGACTTTGCAGTTTATTGTGACAATAATCCATGATTTAAAGTCCCTGAAGTAGTCTATGAAGAGTATAATGGCCCCAAAAGAAATGTTGCAGGCTGATGCATTAATATTTCACAAAATAAAAAGTTATCTATTATGGCCTATAGTGGCAGTGATTCATAGACTTTTCTCTTTAATCTAGTCTGTCTGCCTAAATTTTATATATTGCACTTATCATCAAGGTGTCTAAGCACTGATATGATATGAGCACATAATGGTCTGTTCTTCCAAAAAAGATCAACTGCATTTAGCTAGTGGGAATCACCCATGTATAGCACTCACAGGGAATCTCAAGTCTATTTTAATTCAGTTTTATTTTACCATCTTTTTACAATCTAAGGCCCTGATCCTGTAAGCACTTATACATATGCTTAATGTTATGCATGCAAGTAGCTCCATTGACTTCAATGGAACTACTCACAGGAGAGAAATTAAGCATTTGTATGATCAGCTCCTAAGTAAGTGCCACTCTTTGAAAACTCAGACAAAACCCTACATAAGTGATTAGACAAATTTTATTAAATAGTTTTAAAAGCTTCATATAGGTTTTCATACATTGAAAGTAATCCTTTCAAAAAAAGGAATGATTTGAGAACTCTGTAATTATAAGTGTTTTATTCGATTTTTCCTGACACCTTATGATATTGCAAAAAGTAGTAGTGGCTTTCTTCACATTCATCTTCCTCATTTATTATCTGAAGCCAACCCATGTTCAGCATATACTTAGCACAGGAATCCATTTACTACACAAAATCTTATCCATACTTGGTTACTCTCCTCAGCTTTCTCCAATTGCTATAGCTTTCATTAAGGGGCTATTGCTGAGAAATATATAGAAGCAGGAAAATAATTATCTGACCTCTAAGAAGACTATATCTTAGGGTCTGAGTATATGTTACTGTTTATAAATGCAAATGCACTATCAATGCACGCGTGTGTGCACACACACACACTAAAATGAAAATGCTGGAGTTTTCCTGTGTTTGAATTATTGGGTAAACCAATTATCAAAATTTAGAATATTTTAAAGAATCAATGCAATGATAATATTAAAACCTTATTGTTTGCCTGCAGCTTTGTTTAAACAGACCTAACTGAGCAGAAAAGAACAGCTGGTCTTTAAAAATAGTATGATGTCTGGGAATTCCTCTATTAAAATAAATAAATACATAAATAACAAAGGTCTGTGACATTTACACTATAGAGATTCATCATTCACTTTATATCCACTGTCTCCTCCAGCAGGACATGAGAATTAGCATGTTGAAATATAAACATTGAAGTGGCAGGTGTCCCCGTAGCTTGTTACGTGCCTTTATTAACATTTTATATAAAAGCACGTTTTCTTCCTATACAATGCCACTGAGCCCAAACCTAAGTTTTTTTTTTTTTTTTTTTTTTTTTTTTAAGAAAAACTTGTTCAGTACCAAGAAATGTATTTTCATGACAGTTTGAATATGTCAGCATAATTGCTAAAGGAACAATCTGAATTACCCTGTAAGTGTCTCTATTTTTCAGGTGCTAGTCTAAATGCATTGGAAGTGTCATTGTTGATTTAGGCCAGCACTGTAGTTTCCACCAAGCGTTTGATGTGACACAACCTAACAGTTCAATCTTTATTATGCGTCCATTATTTTTTTCAAATATAAGGGAAAGTTTTGACACTCTCTCAAATAAATATATTTCTCTTAAAAATTGGTCCAGTGTTTGAAAGATGCTTTCAACGGTCGCCTTACAACAGACACAGTTATTGCATGCAGTAGCAACAAAACATTCCTAACTTTTAAATATAAACCAGTTAAATGTTTATTGGCTTACTCTCAGCTGCTATTGATTATACACTAAGGAACTGCTTCACCGTCCAGCTGTAACTCTGGTGTAAAACTGGATGATCTCCACTGACATCCACGAGAGAGCCCACATTTACTCTGCTGTACATATGAGCAGAATTTGACGCAAGGGGCTTGCTTTTTAGCTCATGCCTGTTCTATGCTGCTGTATCTGGAATTAAACTAATATACGTGCGGTCAGAATCAGACTCAGAGTTTTGGTGTTTTTTTTTTAAAGAAATCTATTTGCAGCAGTGCAGTCACCCTATAAATTCACAACAGGTAGAAAAATCGCTGATTTTTGTGTCATTCTAATGCACCCATTATCATGGGAGAATGCAGCACATTCACTAGGAGCAGGGCTTGCTGTGTTTTTACATCTCTTTTCCTGTTCTGTGCAGCAAGACTATATCATATATTATGTAAAATACATAGCATATCTTGACCTTTAAACATACATCAATCAATAGACTTGTGCAGAAAAAATAGTAGATCTAAGGTGTTTACAAACAGTGAGGTGAGATTCTATAATTGGATATTATCCAGCGAAGTTTCCATTTGGGTCTAAACACACATAGGCTTAATGGTAATTCAGGGAAGCTGCTGGAATGGAATAAACATGGAATACTTTGCCTCACCACTTTTGGTATTTAAGGAGCATCCCAAGTATGATAGTTGTGCTGGATGGCACTACTAATTATTTTGTAGTCAGAAAGTGCTCTATAAAAGGCATAAGAGAGTAATTCAATGCAGTTTCCTTTTATCTGCCTTTCCAATTGATGTCTATACAGCGCAAGCGGGGCTCCCCAAACACATCAGTCTGTTTCAGATACACAAGATTAAGTAGCGAGTGACATTCAAGACCAATCGGCCCACCCAGGAGGAGTGAAACCAGCGGAAAAGCTGTCAGATTCTGCCTTTTCTCCATTAATCTTGAAGCTTTTCAATGCTGCCAGGTCGCATCTCCATCAAACAAGCTGGGAAGAGTGTCGGGCTATTTTCTTTCCGCTAACCCTTTCTTCCCCATCACGTCCCCTCTCCAGTAACCCTTTCAGTGCTGGGCTTCTATTTATCAGCTGCTCTTGGGTTATTTCCACTTGATTGGGCAGAGTGTGAAGCCAGATCTGGCCCAGTGTGAACCCCAGTTCTTGAAATGGTGGTAGCAGTAACTTAGGATGGGGATTTTGTTTAACCAAGCTGGAACTGGATGGGGCTTGGTTCCATTGAAGGACTGAAAGAAAGAAAGAAAGAAAGAAAGAAAGAAAGAAGAGGGCGGTGGGTTTGTTGTCCATAGGTAGCACTTTTACTAAGCATTTTCTCATAGGGTCTTCTGGTTTGGGCCTGGGGTGTGTTTGTTCTGCCCTTAAATTGGGAAGGGAGGCATTTGTCTGTAGAATTAATTTGAAGGAACTTTTGTTAGTAATTAGACATGGAAGGGGGCATTAGCCTAGAGCTAGGACTTGATTGTGGCATGGGTGAATAATGCTTGTGTTGGGTAGTGTAAATAACCCCCAGTACATGCACTGAAGATATCACAGAGGAGGCATTCTGGCTGGCAGAAACTCAGAGAAGCCAAATCCAGAAATCTGAATGTGGGACATTGGACAAGAGGGGTTCATGCAGGGGCAACGAGCACATGAGTTGAGGGTTGGTAGGGCAAAAAGAAAGCACAGGGGCCAAAGAGTGATTAGGGAAAAGAAGAGAAAAGAGAAAAGGGGAAGGGGGCCCTGGAAAGAGCAAGGGAGAAGGAAAGAAAAGTAAGACAGAGAAGGAAAATGACTGAATATAAAAGCATCATATATAATTTTTAAAATATGTTTCTCCTTGACTAGACAGCAGCTATCTCCCAGGCAGACAGGGAAGGTAAAACACTCTAGAGAAAGGAGAGAAAAACATCAGCAGGGTAGCAGTTGCTCATGTTGTATCTACTCTTTCACACCACCAGCCAGTGAGTGGTGAAGCTCTTGTCCTCTTCAGATAAGGGTTTTTGCAAGTGTCAGTTCACGTTATGATTTGCTTTAGTGGGCCCTGTTGCCTCAGTGCTTGGCCTGCTACATGTGCTGCCCTTCTGTCATTTGCTACATCTTGTGTTTGAATTCAGCACATGACTATGCTATTTCTCAGATCATGGTATAGCATGCAATAGAGTGTTAAAAATTCAAACACCAAGTACAACAGGAGGCAACTCTATCCTCACCTAATCCCAGTTCTTGCATTCCTGACCCCACCTGTCTTCAGGGTTGGGGGCCTCCCAAATCCATATTTTGTTGCACCAGAATTCATTGAAAGTTGAAGCGAGACAAACTCAGATGGAAATAAGGCATATATTTATAACAGGATAATTAACCACTGGAAAAAAATTACCAAAGGTTATGGTGAATTCCCCATCACTGGCACTTTAAAATAAAAATTGGATGTTGTTCTAAAAAATCTGCTCTAGGAATTATTTTTGGGACGTTCTATGGTCTGTGTTATAAGGAGGTCAGACTAGATGATCACAATGGTCCTCTCTGGCCTTGGAATCTATGAATTGGAATCTATGGCCCTGTCTACACTTCCAGGGTAAGTCAACCTAAGTTACGCTACTCTAGCTACGTGAATAAAGTAATTGGAGTCAATGTAACTTAAGTCGACTTACCACCATGTCTTCATCATGTTGTGTTGATGGGAAACACGCTCCCATCGACTTACCTTACTCTTCTCATTCCGGTGGAGTTCTGGAGTCGACCGAGAGCACTCTGCTGTCAACGTAACCAGACCCGCTAAATCAACCCCCTCTGCATCAATCACAGTAGTATCGATCTCCGGTAAGTGTAGACATGGCCAATGATTTATCTTGAAACGCTTGGAGCAACATCAATATCGTAGGCCTTGTAGGTCATTTCCCTGGAGGCCTATAGACCATTCCACATCTTGAGTGGAACACTCACTCAGCCCACCTCAGAGGGCTTTCTATTAAAAGCAATGCCTCAAGCTTATAGTATTGGTTCCCTAGATTGTCTAGTGGACTCCTGATGCATTTATATAAAATGAGATTTTAGATCCCACTTCCTGATACTAAAAGCAGAAGGGAAAAATGATCTGTTAAATAGGAGTAGTTGAAGCTCTTTAGATATTTCATTTTTTCCATAATTTCTGACTCAAATGCATATAAGGGCTAATAAATGGAAACGTTAATGTTGCCCTCGCTGATTTAAGCCTAATGTTTTAGCAATACATTTCTCCTAAATATAGTCAACTTACTTCTTCTTTAGTGTGACAATTCTCAGGACTCAGTACCCTGGACCGTGAGTCACCTTGTTACCCTGGCTCTAGCATGAGGGAGTCTTGCTTGTGATAACTGGGTGTTAGCACACTAACACCACCAACCTTTCAGTCACTCAAGCATTCTCCCCTGGCTATGCCTGTTTTTGCCTTGCAGGTTAATAAGAGGTGCACCACAGTCCCTGAGTCCTCTTGAAGTGTTCTCCTGTGGTATCCAGCCCCTGACACTAGTTACTCATAGGAATCCCAGATCCTCTGCCCCCAAAGGAGCAGTTTACCCATTTTAATTAAATCACCATGCCTGTAGAACACACAACTCTTGTAATGAAAGCAAAGAAGGGTTATTTAAGAGAGAATAGAGATTGCACTAGAAACAAGCGATAATGATGGATTGGAAACAAATGGATACAACACAAGACAAAACCATAAAATGCAAACTAGGACTTACACTTACTAATAGTTATCTTTCCTAGCTAATAAAGGAGGTTCCCCTCCCCCTCCAGAGTTCACTCAGCTGCAGAGCTGGCTTCACAGGAACCAGGTGCCAATCTGTCATTAAAAAAGAGCCCCACTTGTTAGCTGTCTCCTGAGTGAATGGATCCTGAGTTAGATGTGAATAAAGGAAAGGTGTTGAACCAATCGGTGTTACAGTGAAACATCTTTGGTCTTTATTCATAGACGGGGCTGTACAACCCCATCCAGGACCCTGAATATGTATTCAAGTGGCTAGCCCATGGTGTTGTGGCATCACTACTGTTGTTATTCAAGATAGCTATCTTAACTGGGTATATCTACAGGTGCCACAGTCACACCTCTGATTGCAGTGTAGACAAACCCTAGATCAAGTGAGGAGCTCAAGGCAGGATGAGAGGGGGGCTCCAAGGACAGTTCATGGTGAGGTGGCAGAAGGTTGGGGCTCCATGGGGCTCTGGAGACCATTTGTGGTGGGGGGAGACAAGGCCAGGAGGGGTCTGCAGGAGGCGGGGGGAGAGGAGGAGCGCATGCTGTGCTCAGTGCCCCGGTACAAGGGGAGGCTGCGGGACCTCATCAGGCACTTACCAGCCAGGTTTGCAGGTAGGGCTTGGGCCAACAAGTCACAACTTCATGGCCCAACGAGCCCTGCTATCTCCACAGCAAGCAGAAAATAATTTGAATTAGGGCCCCTACAGCACCACCCTCTGATTGGGCTGCAGTGTGAGCATGTGACACCCCATCACTCCTTGATTGGAGGTGCAGGGTGTAATGGAGCCACATCAGGCTCCCTGCAGGGCATGTGTGGCGACATTCCCCCTGCAACCGGCACCGCTCATCATCCCCCCATTGCCTCAATCTCTGAGCTGCTGCCCCACTCATGCCCCACATCTTCCCTAAGGCCCTGCCCCCTTCTCTGAGGCCCCGCCCCCACTCACTTCATCCTCCCTCCATCCATCGCACACTCTCCCCCGCCCTCAGTCACTTCACTGGGCTGGGGTAGGGGTTTGGGATGCAGGAGAGGGCTCTGGCTTGGGGTGTGGGCTCTGGGATGAAGTATTGGGAGGGTGCTGGGTGAGGTCTCCAGTAGGGAGTTTGGGTGTGGGAGGGGGTGCTGGGATGGGGCAGGGGAGTGGGTGACGGAAGCCCGGTGACACTTACCGCGGCTCCCAGGAAGTAGCCGCCAGGTACCTGTGTCCCCTTGGCGCATGGGCAGCCAGGGAGGCGCCATGTGCTGCCCTCACACCTGAAGGTGCCGCCCCCACAGCTCCCATTGGTCATGGTTCCTGGCTAATGGGAGCTGCAGCGCTAGCCCTCAGGGTGGGGGCACTGCATGGAGCCTCCCTGGGCACCGCCCATGCATCTAGAGGCTTTAGGGAACTGGCGGCTGCTTCTGGGAGCCGCATGGAGCCTGCCTTAGCCCCGGGCCTCTGCTGTGCTGCTGACTGGACTTTTAACTGCCCAGGCAGCACCTTCAACCGGGCATTCTGGTTGAAAACCGGATGCCTGGCAACCCTAGTTGGGACTGTGACTGCACAAGCAGCCACTTAGGGACACGACTGCACCCCACAGCCCAGCCACCTCCTAAGGGGAGGGGGCCTGCATTCGGGAAATGGGCACAGCTCCAGCCCTGGCTTGGCTTGAGCCTGCACAGACCGTTGGAAAGTGTCTGGTGGTCCAGATTTGGCCTGCAGTCCACCTATTGACTACCCCTGCCCCAGCTGCTCTCTCTATTGTTCTGCAGGAGAGAAGGGAAAAAACAAGATAGCTACTACAAACATTTTTGTTTGTTTAAAGAAATCAAGAAGTGGGTAGTTAACTGGTAGGACTTCACTCCATTAGTCCCTCACTACTAACAACCCTTAGCATTACTTAGTAGGCACAACTTGACATATAACAGGTATTTATCAATGTCTACCTATGCATGTTACTATTTTATGTGTCTCTGTATATTTAGTTTCTTAGCACAGCCTATATTTATGAATACCAGCACTTAATCATTATTGTAAATGGCTGCCACTAACAACATCTGGAGTGTAATACGTAACTTGTTTGTATCCATGTACAAAAGGAAAAGTCATAGGCAGGGCATCTTTGTACTTGCCTCGGAGACTGCATTCTGGTGTGCTGACTGAGGTGGTACCATTGTCGGGGACATATATGTTTTAGTGTACCTCTAGCTCCTATGGCACGCTAGTACCATGCTCTGTTGACAATAAACCTCCACCACTGAACCAAGCCTATAGTTCTTCTTATGAATAACATGGAGGTTTGCTGAATTAACATGTTGCACTTTCTGCTAGTGCTGCTGATATTGGAGCGCCAAGAACAGCAATGCTGGTAGCAGTAACAACTTAGCATTAACAACTCTCTACAAAACTAACAACAAAGAGTAAATGCTCATTAGAGAGATCATATACCTGCCTGGAGATACAGAACTCTCTGAAGTTGTAAGAGTCTCATGTAGCAAGACATTCTTCCATAAAGTGATAATTTTGAAAGTACAGGCTTACTCGTTAGAATAATGTATGCTGTGTTGTTGTAGCTACATGTATGCTGTGTTGTTGTATCCTGTAAGTCCCAGGATATTAGCAAGACAAGGTAGGTGAGACAATATCTTTTATTGGACCCAATAAAAGATACTATCTCACCCGACCTTGTCTCATTGAAATAATTATTTTTATTTAAACAGAAGGTTGGGTGAATTGAATTGGAAACCTGTATGAAAGGGGGGAAAGGACTTGATTTCATCCTCTAAATGACAGTGTTTTGACCTCTGGTATTAGAGTTCTGTGTTATGTGAGCTAACCCAAGATGGCTATTTCCAAGCATTGAAGTGAGAAGCTTCTAGGAAATATTGTTAAATCAATAGAGTCCCTTACCTTTTGCAGCCTTCATTCAACCTGCATGCATACATACAAGCACATTCCAGTAGGTACACTAATACACTAAGTTTTCAGTAGTCTTTGGTTTATACCCAGTAACTATAGTAGGAAAAATGGTGTTAACATTTGAGACCAATGTGGTGGGCCTGGTATAAGAGCTGAATAGAATACTTGAGCTATACCCACACTCTCAGCATCCCCCCCACTCACCCTGCCTGCATTCCCCACTCATGATTTACATAATTGTTAACAAATTGTTTTTGCATTAGATACTTCTATAATTCATTGGCATATTTACTAACAAATGCAGTAGATGTCTGTTCTGTACAACCAGGGCCGGCTCCAGGGTTTTTGCCACCCCAAGCGTTGGGAAAAAAAAACAACCCACGATTGCGATTGGCGGCAGCTCCACCGCGCCGCTTTCTTCTTCGGTGGCAATTCGGCGGAAGGTCCCTGTCCCTCTTGGAGGGAAGGACCTGCCGCCGAATTGCCACCGAAGAGCCCAACATGCCGCCCCTTCCCCTTGGCCGCCCCAAGCACCTGCTTGCTCAGCTGGTGCCTGGAGCCGGCCCTGTGTACAACAGATTTCTGTAAATGCACACTACAAAGGACATTACAACGTCCTTTTGCCAGAGGATGTTATTGCCAGAGGATGTTGTGAAGGCCAAGACTATAACAGGGTTAAAAAAAAATAGGTAAATTCATAGATCCATCAATGGCTATTAGCCAGGATGGGCAGGGATGCAAAATCATGCTCTGAAGTGTCCCTAGCCTAGTGTCCCTGATTGCCAGATGCTGGGAATGGGTGACAGGGGATAGATCCCTTGATGATTACCTGTTCTGTTCATTCCCTCTGAAGCACCTGGCATTGGCCACTGTCGGAAGACAGGATACTGGCTAGATGGACCATTGGTCTGATCCAGTATGGCCGTTCTTATGTCTCTGTAAATTTCTCTATGAACATTTCATTTCCCATGCACGCTTTACTGTCCTATCTCGCTTCATACCTAATTTTTCCTCCCTCTGTAGAGTCACAGTAGGCATTCCTGAATTTCTCTCTACTTTTCTGATGCTCTCTCTCCCTCTTAAATGTCCTTCTCAGTCTCCCTCTTTCTCTCTTATATCTAATTGTTTCTTCTTATGTTTGACTGATTCCCTTCCCTCCGTTCAGGATAGTTGTTATGTTATGCTTTGGCCAATAATATCCTTTCAACCTCTGTTGAAGCGACATTTCACAGAAAATATTCACTTTTTAATTGCTGTAATTGACCCTTCCATTAAAATCTTTCACCATACTGTAGAAGCTCCAAACCCAAGATCCCTTTCCCTCACTCTTTTCAACACCTTTCCTTTATTCACATCTAACTCTTCATTTTCAGATTTGGGCCCTTGTCTGGCCTGTGCTACCTTCAGCCTGAAGCAGTCTGCAGAGCCTTGTGCAGGATAATATGAGGACCTTACCTTTCAAAAAAAAATTCTATTTAATCCAATTGCCCACCATCATATTATCCTGACTTGTGGAATCACTGGTATCTCAGATGTAACCCATACAACTCATCCTAGACGCTTAAGCTTATCTCCAACTTTCTGTCCAAAATTCTCATTACGCTAGTTTTGTAAAAAGTAGGGGAAATTCTGGGCCTCTGACGTCTTCTCCCAGGAGGATTGGGGCTCAGATGTAATCCACTTCCCCTTTTCAGCACTCCCTTTCCTTAAGTGTAACATGCAGGTCAAATCTGCTCCACTGTCATAAGTCTATCGCTATCAATAGATCCTTGTTTTGTTATAATGCCAACAAATAATCCCAGACAACAGGAAATACCAAATGGTCAACAGAAACATTTCCGTCAGATTTCTGCCTTTCTATCTTCCATCCCCCTATAACTCTATACAAATGTATCCCCCTGTCTGTAGTGCAAGACAAAGAAAAGTGAGGAAAAAAATACATCTAATTAGAAGCTGCACCCTGTGGTTTAGAAGTGCTTTTTCCAGATGGCCCATAGGGCATTTGAAGGGATATTTTTCTTTATTCTTTCTCTCAGCGACACCTACGTAGCACTACGTGGATGAAGCTAGACTACTACTGATCTTTAGTCTCTTTTTTTTTTCTGTAAGAACCTCTTCTCTTCAGTCTCTACTAGATCTATGATGTTAGAAGCTTGCTTTTTAGAGGAAGGAAAATCTAATAATGCATACAACTGAGATGACTGCTGTTCCAAACATTTATCAGCAATTGTTGCCTGGGCAAGATTTACTCAAATTTCAATAGAGTGAAAATTAAGTGATGTTTAATATCCAATCTACCTACATATTATACTCAACAATGCTTCAGTTGTCGTTATCAGTAAAACTAAAGTAAGCTTTTGGCAGTGGAGAATACATTAGGCATGTTGTTCCTCTATCAATATTTATTTATAGTATTCTTTAGATCATCATGTTCTCTCAATGATTTTTAGATCAGCATGTTCCAAGCATGTTTGTGTTGCTTGTGGCAAAGCTCAGAGATGCGGTCTAATTCTTGCCTTAAATACACTTTTATTGAATCATTGTGGGGGATGATGAGCATATTTTAAATCTTTCAAGTCACAGAACAAATAGAAAAAAATACCAGTAATAGCATTCTGTTATGAATTAGTGTAAGAATTAAATTAAAAGCTCTTCGGATATAATCTGTTCCCCTGAAAAGGACTATAGGTAATGGATTGGAGGTTTAAATACAGCTAAATTTTCAGGCAGCAGTGAGACAACATTGTGAATAACAGCTGTAATAACAAGCTCACTGTGTTCCTCACCTCAATTTGGGGTGGTGGTTCGGTAAAGAATACTGGGAAAATTAATCTAAATTTATGGGAAACATCTAAATTGACTGTTGAAATAGATGGTCAGTATGTGAAAGTACTTAGTACTGGACAAATTGGATCCCTAATTTGACTTTTTCTTTTTTCTTTTTGCACAAAGCCTATGGCCTTGCTGATTAACAGATAGTTATAATCTGACTCAAATAT
Source organism: Trachemys scripta elegans (assembly GCF_013100865.1). Lineage (NCBI taxonomy): Eukaryota > Metazoa > Chordata > Testudines > Emydidae > Trachemys > Trachemys scripta. The sequence goes on along the minus strand of NC_048303.1, from coordinate 30,534,397 downwards.
ATTGTGTCAAGATCAAGGAGAGTTGTCGCCCATGAGGCCACAGTATGATACAACATCTTCTGCTGGTCCTGTCTCAGAACTTGAAATTTAGTTTACCAACCATTTAATGCTTAGGTTTCAAATTAGATCTTTTATAAATATTGTCTCATTCTTTGGGTTAGCTGGAATTCATATGTCCATCACAGTTATCCTGGAGAAGCATTTTACAAATAGGTAGTTGTTGGACAATCAGCTTTTTATGTTCCTCTTTCCCCCCTTAAATAGAAATAGCAACATTTTCTGGTGTTGAACTGTAGTAGAATAATTCCCATGTTAAGTTGCTTAGTACCTCTGAAAACCAGAGCACTCTGGTAAGTGTCTAAAAATGGGTTCTCAAAATTAAAGACCATTTTTGAAAATGTTTTTTTCTACCCAGTTGTAATTTTCTACTTTGCTATCATGTTTAGATTTACCAAACCCCAATATTACAGTAAAAGTCTCACAAACTAATAAAAAGCAATACAATTCAAAGCTAACCCTCTCATTAATGACAATTAATCTTAAATAACACAAATACTTGAGAGGGGTCAGAGCAAGAAAAGTATCTTAACATTAAAATCATGCCAAATGGTTGAATATCAATAAACAAATTTTTGAAAGGGACTTATCTAATTTTGTAGTCGGAAAATGTGGCATGTTTTGGAATCCATATTAAGAAGACAACATTTTATCTACCTGGAACAAAAGTTTAAAATGTTAATACTAATAGTATTTTTCTTTATTTCTAAGTTATCTGAAAAGATGGCAGCCTAAACAGAATTTTATGTTAACCTTTCTTTGCCCCCCCATAACATGAGCGACCAAGGGCCCCTGCCCACATTTTTTGGTTTGAACAGCCCTTCCCACCCCACACCAACAAATGCCTTAACATAAATGCCTTAACATAGCATTTTACATAAAAAATAGCCCATGGTCTAAGAGCAGATTGTGTGGAGCAGATTTTAAACAGCAGATTTATCAGCCTCTGAGAAAATGGCATTTTATAACATCAACTGTGACTTGTGATAATTATTACAGATCAGTTTTATGATTCTTTTCTTGTCTTTCTCCTCATGGATATGTTTTTACAGGCAGCTTCACCGTGGTCATTTCTAACACAATGCCTTAGTTAAGCGTATTTCATAATAATGATAATTACTGATATTTAATTTCATTCATATTAACAATTAAAATGCATTCAGACCAATATCATTTATAGTCACTTCATTCATCCTGGACCTACTACCACTCCATGATGGAAGCAATCAGTCTTTAAGAAGTATATCATTATGCAGCAGTTTAAGATAGAAAGTGAAAGATAGCTTATCCTAAACTGCAAGGATAATTTAGGGAGGCAGAATATATTTATGTGAGTTGCAATTTGGCCAGGGGACTGGGGTTAATGCTCCTACTTTCGAAATAAATGCACTTTGTGTGGTTTTTGTTTCTTTATTTTGTTTGCTTTTTATTTTTTGTTATTGTTGGGAGGTTTTTTTGGGGGGGGGAGTGGAGGGTTTATAGCCACAGGCAATCAGGACCCCAAGTTTTAGGTTTCATTTGAAAGATAATGTCTACTGAAGTAGGGTACTCTCAGCAAAAATGCTGGGGCATTTGGTCAGGAAAGTCAAATGTGAAGAGTGCCACCTACTGAATCACCAAGCTTATGTTGAAAAGGAGGTGCCTTGGGCCAATCTAGAGATAAAATGTTAAGACCTTTGTTCACTGACACAACATTAAAGAGTGAATGCGGTTTCATACCAAGCTATCACTGGCTTATTCCCACTGTAATAATCAACTATCTTTTAAACCCATGGTTTAAAACTAAACTAAACACCAAAAGAGAAGGAAAACAGTTAAAATGTTTGGAACTTACAGAATTAAGTAAGGCTTCCATTTTAACAGTTTCCCTTATTCCCTCTTTGTTTAGCTATATAGTCTTTTAGAGAGGAAAATTGCCTGCTTGATAGTCTTGTTTTAGTTATAAACTATCCTTTTTGGGAAAAAGAGAAAGTCAATTTAGATGGTCTTGAGCTGTTGCTATTGAAATCTGATCCAGTTTCCTTTAAGAGAAAACAAGACAGACTCTCTCATGAGACAGAAAAAAAAGAATGGCAAAAGTTTCATCAAAGCTGGTACACTCCCACAAAAATGTTTTTGTTTCAATGAATCACCATTTTCCGATGACAATAAATTTCATCAAAAATTCCTCACCAATTCTAATCCCAGAGACCCAGGAGACAGTAGGGGCAGCCAGAGCTGCCAGGATGGTGTGGCTTGTGCTTGCCAATCCACCAGTCTTGCTGTTCCTTTCAGTGATGCAGGTCCAAAAATGGGTGGCAGCCTCATACAGAAAATTAAGCAATCAAAACACATTTAGGTGATTTCAACTTTAAACATTTCATCCAATTTTTGGAATCTTTCCGCTCATTCCAAATATCAACCTACGGCTCTATGAGGAGCCTTGAACATCCCTAATCACAGATTCCACTTTGTACTAGGTTTTCTATCTGCAATGTTTCCTTGTTTTTAATAAACTATTTTATATAACAGGTTGAGTTGGACTTCTTACTTTCAAGAATTTAGAATATAGGTTCCTGGCACAATAGATTGCACCATCCAAGGACAACAAAATCCTCTCCCTTGGGACATCTAATAGCCATTTTATTGGAACAATACAGAGTTTATTTCATTTCAGAGAGAAGACTATTTTTAAAAAAAGTCAAGAAACAATTTAAGAGTGCTGAATAAAAATACAAGAAATATATTAACTACATTTAATCTATTTGGTATTGTTTTTCACTGTTTACAATCGCTGTATCATAAGATCAAAGTTCACTCTTTCACACCAATTTAATATCTTGGTAAACAACCACTTGATCTCTTGACATAAGCTGAGTGGTTGGCCAAAAATCAGATTTTTTATTAATGTCACCCTGATTAAGCAGTGGTCATTGTTGTGCAATATATTTAGCTAAAAATTATTCATGAGTGATGCCTCAATAAAGCAACTGTCTGATTAAGCCAAGTATGCGTAACCTGCTCAGTGCCGATCTGTTCTTAACTCATGAGATCTAGAAAGTTCAAAGGCTATATTTTTCCACTGAGATTTGGAGGATCAAGTTGAGACTCAACTTCCCACTAAGAGCCAGATGAATCTTAACTTTGCAGATGTTCTTTACTTCTTTCAGAGCCCACAGGGTTTTTTTTTCCCCCAAAGCTTGTATGTTTCTTACTTTGCATCTTTTAAAAACACCAAGTTTGATGATTTAACAGATTTATCAAAGATTCCCATTACTTTTAGCCAATTCCAGGACATTAACTAGGATTTGATATTCAACTCAAGTGCAGTTTATTATAGGAAGATTTCTTTTGCCCTTTTCTTCCTTGATCCCTTCTCTGATGACCAGAATGTTGAGTCGTCAAAAAAATACATTTGTTTTCTTAACAGTTTGGGTTCAACAAATCTCTCATTTGTTTCAACAGTTGCAATGATGCTCTAAATTGACAACTTTCACACTGCAGTCTGCTACCTTGATGGATAACTTCCTTTCCTTCTTCATCCATCTTGTGTGTAACTACACACAAATAATCATCAAATTAGCAAGCTGGGTTGCAAATCTTTGGACCAGCTTTCAGCAAGATGGAATGTAAACAAAAGCAGTACAGTCCCCACCAAGAGTACTGTCATTCTGATAAGAAAACCAAAAAACCTCCCCATTTGTTATGTTAGCTAGATCCAGCTCACTGTGTCTCTGTCGCTTTAAAGATTAGTGCTCAAAGTTTCCTTTACTGTGAGGAGCTTCTTTACATTTGTACTTAGTCTGATCGCCCTTCCTGCACCAATCTGATGTTATCACTTTTATTGTATCCTTTAGAAATGTCTTATTAGGAGGTTAACACATTCTGAGGGTTTCAATGCCATTACAAGGCAGTAAAATCGAGTGTTTTAATAATTTTCATATTTAATTGCAGTTTACTTTTTAAATGGTTAGACTGCTCTTAAAAACAAAGCAAATAAATTCTAATAGGAACATGTAGCCATGCCTAAATGGAAATTTCCTTTCTTCAATTAATAAACGCCACAGATCTGTTACAATGGTATTCTGGCCTCCTTGCAGTTTGAGAGCAGGACTAGACCAGTAAATGGCAGTGGGGGACTGCCCCACTTCCTGAAATGCTCTCTAGTTAAGATAACTTCCACAGATGGATCATTCAAATTACAGATTGTATTAAATATATGTTGAGGAAAAAGCATAACTATTTCTCCTTCTGCAGAGCATGGTAAATTCCACCAAAGGCCCAGAAACCAAACCTCTGGATAGTAGTTTCCATTTCTGTTCTGGATGATCCATTTGTCTACAGGATGGGACAGCCCTCTGGATCTTATCATGTGACAAAAGGAAAATTGCAGGTGGGAATAGATATATTTTCCGATCTATGTGCTAAGGTTCACAGATCTGGTGTAATGGAATTTTCATAGCAGTTTGCCTCCTGGATGGGCAGCAAGGTCATCCCTTAAATGTGGATATCCAAAATGAGGTATATATATATGTATATATATATGTATGTATGCAGAACTTGTTGAGCTTATATATTGATGTTTATGTGGCTGTGTAGCAGATCTCAATAAAGGAACCATGAATATTTCTTTACTTGACTTAGGGAATGAATGCTATGACAGTTATGAGGACTACCTGTCTGAATTAAAAGTACAAGATTGGGTCTCAAAGAAAGTTTCCATTTTCAAATAAAAGAACCTCATCTGATTGGAGAGCGTTCTCTGATGGATCAGAAGTATAATGATCCCCTCCTGCAGAAGTTTACTCTGGATAGTGCTTTAAGGACAAAATGAGATTCCAAGGTCATGTTCTAGGACCTTCTAGGGTTGGAATAAGGTTCATGCCCTACAGAAACATTTAATGTTGGGAAATGTACAAAAAATATCAATTTCTTAAACTATAGAAACGTGACCATTTTGCTTGAACACTGTTCTACCCCCATCGATAAAACCCTCCTAGAGGAACTAAGGATGTGTTTTACTGGTCTAGCATGGTAGTTAAACTGTGGACTTTGCACCAGTATGTTCTATTTGTATCTTCTATTTTGTGAGCCATAAAAACAATAATCACTTCATCCAAGTAAAAAGAACGAGGAGCCCTTGTGGCACCTTAGAGACAAATTTATTCGGTCATAAGCTTTCGTGGAATATAACCCACTTCATCAGATGCATGAAGTGGGCTATATCCCACGAAAGCTTATGCCCAAATAAATTTGTTAGTCTCTAAGGTGCCACAAGGACTCCTTGTTGTTTTTACTGATACAGACTAACATGGCTACCACTCTGAAACCCTTCATCCAAGTATTCATTTTAAAACAGTCTGAGTCTAGATGTAGGTGAGTTTTACAGTCCTCTATGTGATAGACAAATCTGACAATCCAATGCTAGGCTTCCAAGAGCCGTAGCCTCTACACCCAGAAAGGCATACACAGTATCAATGCTGCTCTCTCATTCCTGTATTGTCCTGGAAAATAGTGGAAAAAATGGGAAGACATAGTTACCCAGCTTTGCAAAATGTCATTCCCCACCTCAAATCCTGAGTCTGGAGGCTGCATTACACTTTATTTATTGTTTCCGAGAGCAAAAAAGACAAGCACCAGCCCAACCAAATCCACTTACACGGTGTGAGAAATTTCTGGGTGCAGCAGCCGCTCTGCTAATCAGATGTAAGTTTTTGTGTTAATCTCCCCCTTAGTGAGAAATGCAGATATTGATAGGAAACCTTGTTCCACCCAGGAAGAACCGCTCTCAAGGGTAGGACTGATAGGCTTAATTAATAAGTAGGAAGGACACAATCAGACACATGGACTGTTGTGGCCAGAAAACATTTGTTATCCACAGAAGGAGCAGTGTTCTGAATCAAGAAGATCCTTTCAAATTCACCAGTTGTGGGAGCACAGAATATACAATTAAAGCTAGATTTCTCCAACGGGTGAGATATGGAGGGAATACCTGGAATTACTGGCTGGATGCCTGAGGCATGTTTGTGATGCATGTGTGTATCAGATCAATATTTCCAATAGGCTCCAGTAAGAATTGGATTTTTGTTGCTGTGACTCCACTTGTTTTTCATTATGGTCATCTTCATCTTCTGAGATCTGACTCTGCACATGATAGTGTTCATGCACAGCCCAGAGCTATGATTTTTTCTGATATCATGTATATGTGTTTGTCCTGAATCCAAAATACTCCAGGAAACATGTAACTGTGTGTTTGTCTCTGCTCTCTGTACAGTACTCGGATCAGAAAAGTTGTTCAGAAGCTAAAAGTGAATTTATGTTTTCCCTAAAGCCAATATTTTCCCAGCTCCATGATTCTGGAGCTAGACCCTAGGAGTTCATGTAAGATCAAATAGTAACAATGGAAGTTGGTGAGAAAAGGCTGCAATCTAGCTGCAAAACGTAAGAGTTGTCTGAGGGTGGTGAAAAGAGAAAGCTTTGGTGACATAAATGGTGTGCCAAGAGGACCTTTACTGCCTGACACTTCTTCCACATCTGGACTGTCCCTCTCATCACTCCATAGCATCCATTGTGGGGAGACGATGGAATTGGAGGTGAGGCATGGCACCTGCAAGAGAAGCTGAGACACATAATTTAGACATTAGGGCCTGAGGACCCACAGGAGCAGCTGGGAATGATGGGAATATATGGCTATAATTTGTCTAGGGCACCTACAGAACTCCTAATCATAGTTTCACAGGACTCAGTCTACTTTTGCCTGAAAGTCTATCTTCTGTGATTTTGTATATACCAGTATTTTACTGATTTGATCTGTAACTCTGATTTGGAATGCTAGAGTTAGGATTCCCTTTGTGGGGGTGGACGTAGGCACGTCCAGAGGAACTGTTACAGGTCTATAGCCTGTCCTTTTCTGCATTGATCTGCCATGCTGCACTTTGAGGGGGTCAGCAGGGAAACCTGGCATGGATGATTACCCCGTAGGCTGCACTTCATGAAAGCGAGCAGGGGAACTGAGGAGTATCTGTCCTGCTGTATTATGAGAAGGGCAGCAGGGGAACAACACTGATTATTATGAATGTATTTCTCCCATACTCTTGCTTCAGAGTGGGCAGTGAAACTGGGCGCAGAGATTGTTGTCTCCCTAGCCTGAAAGAAGCTGGGCTTATTTGTCTCCTCTTTCCCACATATGCATCTGAAGAAGTGGGCTGTAGTCCACGAAAGCTTATGCTCTAATAGATTTGTTAGTCTCTAAGGTGCCACAAGTACTCCTGTTCTTCTCTTTCCCACATGGATCCCTTCTAAGTCTCTCAAGGAGAGTACTGGCCTGAGGCTCAATGATGGGCTCTTCAGAAGCTCTACCCCTTTCTATTGCATGGGATCCACACAGGCTAGATAGGTCTGTATTTCCCTTGGAGATCACAGCCTGGGTTAGGAACAGGGATTCCCTGGGACAGCAGAGGGAAGGAGCTGGACACAAAGACCCCTCACTGCACTCTCTGGTGTTGGCAGTGCCCATGCTGTGTCCAGTACCCTCTATACATGGGGAAATGACAACTGAACTCTGCAGAGATGTGGCTGCAGGTGCAGGCTGTAGGAACTCAGGCACAATATTCCATCTGACACACTGTCCTTCTGGCTTCACTCACCTCATGGATATAGAGGAGGGTGGTGCTTACTCTGGAGCCAGTTCTTTTCCAATCCTGCCTCCCTCTTCTCCTGCCGGGGGAGGGAAGGTTCAGCCTGACTGGGCTATGTTTTCCCCCAGCAAAGCCAGCCTCACTATTTCTGCCTGGCTCCTCTCCTGAAGGAGGAAGAGGAGACTGAGTGACCCTACAGATACTGGGCTTCGAGGGAAATTGTGTCCTGCCTGCAGAGCTTGCAGAGGTCCCCAGTGAGAGACTCGATAAGGGGATTAAGCAGAAGACACAGGCCCTTCCTTTTGCCTCTGGTTTTTCTTGGCCTTGCCTCTCCCCCTGCAACCTGAGAGGGCCCCAGCCACCACCAGTGCCTCACAGAGGGGAAAGCAGAGCTGAAGGGACAATCTCCCACAAAATCTAATATAGTCATAGGCTATAGCTGGGAATTTGATACATTACTGAACCAAATTGTTTGTCTAAAAATTTGAAATAAAGTTTGGAATTTCCCTCAGAAAAGCTCTGCAGCTGGGAGGCCTGGCTGAGCTCCTAGAGAACTTTAGGAGGTGAGGCATTCCCCTGCTGCCAGTGACTGACAAGTCTGGCTCTGCCCCCAAGCTGCAAGTATCACGAAGAAGAATAAATCTTTTGGATCAAACTTCAATTGCACAAAATAGAGAGATTTAGAAGAAAAGCTTCAAGTCCATCTCCAATGCAATCCACTGTTTGCAAAACATTTTACTGCTCAGAAACCCACCAAATCACAAAGGAGCTATTTTCTGATCTCACCAATACTGGTTTCACACCACTGTAAATGGAATGAGTTCAGGGGAGTTATTCCTGACTTACTATTTTCAGTTGGATTTGGATCAATCTCCAAGACCCAGGTTCTGCTCAGTTACAGCACCGTAAATCTGAAGTAACTTGGTTTCAGTGAAGTTAATTTGCAAAAATTTACACAGGTGTAATAGAATGGAAGGGAGGGGGAATCTGTCTCAAAAGGGTGACCTATGGACAGAGAGCCTTAACTCAGAATTGCTTTGCTTTTATTGATTTAAGGTGCTGTAAAGTGTTAATTATTTTAAGACTTATTGTATCAGGACCAGGAGAAATACAGAACACTCAATTTAGAACAAAGTCAGCTCTGTCTCTAGCATTCTCGTTGTTTAATGCAACACTTCACAAACAAATTGCAAATGCTGAATCCCAAACCTGAGGTTACAGTAAACTTTATACAGCTGAATAAGTGGGTTTCTTCTTTAATAGTTTCTTTTCTAATATATCACATATTACAAATTTGGTTTGGCAGTTAATTGTTTTAATGGTTATGGACACATACTAGACTTAGAAATACTGTATGATTTTGGATGTTGTATGATGCAGGAGCTTAGAGAGAATTCCCCTCTCCAAACTCCTTGAACAACACGTTTGTCTTGCCCAGGGCCGGCTCTTGGCACCAGCAAACCAAGCATGTGCTTGGGGCAGCACATTTTCAAGGGCGGCATTCTGGCCATTATTTTTTTATTTTATTTTATTATTATAATTCGTTTTTGCTTCCAGCGGCAAAAGCCTAGAGCCGGCCCTAGCAGCAGCAGTGTGTCGTGCGCTGGGTCCGCCCGGGGGCCGCTGCGGTTCGCGCCGCAGGAGAGCAGCGCCCGCACCTTATGGCCGGGCGGGCTCTGAGCTCAGGACACTCGGGCTGGGGGCCGCCCCCCAGCGCCGCAGCCGGGGCTCGGCGCGAAGTGGCCAGAGCTGCCCATGGACTGCGGCAGGGTGGCCAGAAGCAGCAGTGGGGCCATAGAGGGCGGGGCGTTGCCGTGTAGGGCCTGCGTCCCGCTCTCTGGGGCTCCGCTCCCTCTGGGCTACCCTGCCCTGGCTCCTCAGCCCCCTGCCGGGGCTGTCCCCCGGCTCTGCCCTCCTGGGTCCCGGCCAGTCCTGGAGGTGGGAGCCCCGGCTGGAGGGACCTGGGCTGAGGCGCAGCCCGGGAGCCCCGCTGCTTACCCCGACCCTGCCAACACTGGACCGGCTGGAGGTGAGGGGGGAGTCAGCATTGGTGGGGGGGAACCCAGGGCTGGGGTGGCAGGGGGTGCGGGTCGGGGGGGGGAAAGAAGAGAGAGTCCAAGGCTGGGGTGGAGGGGCAGCCAAATTTTTTTTTTGCTTGGGGCAGCAAAAAACCTAGAGCTGGCCCTGGTCTTGCCTCAGACCTGAAAAGCATGAAAAACACGACCAAAGGATTCAGAACCACATATTCCTTCGGTATGATTTATCAGTGAAACTTTGCTACAGTATGTCATTTAAAGGGTGCTTTAATGGCAACATATCCCCAGTTTTTATGTCCAGACTACAAAGTTACTCTCAGGTACTATCCAGACTTTCACAAATGAGGCTGTCAGTGGTGATCATTAAAAAAAAAAAAAAGCACTTAGTGAGAAACATTTTTTGTAATCTTTAGAAAACACCCATTTGGCCACACAATATCAGAGTGCCCTTTAACCAAAATAATGAAACATCCAACAATTGACTAAAAGTGCTGTAGTAAGCAGAGAATCTGATTTGGGACATCTGGCTACTGTCTGTAATGAACTATGTGTTCTTGCGTCAAAATGACAATGTTCTCAGTTTGATGCTGTACTTCACATAACTGGTTAAAAGCAGAAGGCAATAATGACTCATTAACATTCAATTAGAAAAATAATTTGAATCAGCTGTATTCAGCATTACTAACATATGCTTATTGCAACAGGAAACTAAGTCATAGTAGAGGACGACTGCTTCATTGAATAGGCATGCTAAGGATTTTGTAATCTTACATAACAGTGGAAAACTAAAATCTCTCATTCTGAGTAAACAGTACTTTCACAAACTTTCTTCACTTTTTCTTTACTTAAACATGCTTTAGCTAAGAAGAGTTTTACTGTATGGAAATACATGATTTCCTAATACTTTAGATGGGTTAATTATACATATTACATATAAATACACATTTTTAAATGAAGCCCGGCTAGCCATACATAGTTTACAACTGCACGTTTAAGAAACAATTTATTGTTCAAAATTATATATTTGTATAAGTTAGGCAGTTTTCAAAAATTTAAAATATCTGTGCAGTAAAAGCCTCCTTACTTGATTCTTCCCATGCATCCACCAGTTCTGGTGCCTTGAGAAAACGCACAAATGCCAACAGTTTCTTATAACATGAGGTCCATGGACATGATTCTGTACTTCACCAAGGAGGGTAGCCAAAGGAAGGACTGGTGGCCAAGATTTTAAAAAATCCTTATTTTAGACACCTAAATAAGCATTCAGGGTACACTTGGCATTTTTTTTTTTTTTTTTTTTAAATCTGGCCATGTATTTGGGTGCCTAAAGGAGGATTTAAGAGGTATAACTTTAGGCACCCATTTTTTAAAATCTTGGCTTATCAATTTAAATAAATGCACTTCATTGATGCATTGGTTTGTAACATACATTTTTCTTTTCTCTTTTTTAAAGGAAGAGTGAAATTAGTGCAAAAATTCATATGGAACATGTAATATTGAGGTTTCAAATGTAAATGCGCGAAGTGTCAGGAATTTCAAAAGTCAAGATTCCTATTGCAATGTTAATTCTGACACTTTAAGCCCCCACCACAGAAAAACATCTCAGAACATGCAACTAAAAGGGCACATCAGCCTGAGTTAGTTATATGTGCTAAAGCATAAACACTAATTGAAAATACTACATATGGATTTGTGTAATACATATTTTCGGAAGTGGAACATGCCCTTAAAGCTCAATCCAGAAAGCACTGAAGACTGTGATTAGTCCAATTGGGCCTACTTGCAGTAATAAACACTGTTCCCAGTAGTAAATTTCTGCAAGCTCTGACACATAAGAATGGAAGTTCTTTGGATCAGGTACCTTAGAATCATAGATTAGGGTTGGAAGAGACCTAAGGAAGTCATCTAGTCCAACCCCCCACTCAAAGCAGGACCAACCCCAACTAAATCATCCCAACCAGGACTTGCCCCATATCACTCTAAAACACATATCACACTATTATTTAATTATAGATTGTCCGATACAATATAATGAAATATTTAAATAAAATAATGTGACGGGCTTAATGTTTCTTTGAGAAGCTTTAATTCTGAATTTCTGATTTTTGTGCTTTTATATTCTAACCACTAATCAATTGATATAGTTTTTTTAGTAATGAAGAAAACACATGCTTTGACAGGCTATTTCAACTACTATAAAAGACCATAATAGAATGCAGAAATATTAAAGCAATGACTTTTGAAAGATAGTTTCATTACCAGCATGCCACAGTTTGATTTCCATTGTGTCTTAGTTTGTTATAATTGTCTATTTGTCTGGAATGATATTTTTTTCTTTAGCTCATTGCATGTTTGGCTTATGTTTTTTGCAATTTACTCCTTTGTGGAATGACAAAATATGCTGGCATGAGCAGTAACCAAAGATAATGTAGTTAAACATAATGGTACATGCAATAAATCCAAGCAAAGCAAAGCTGAAGTTTGCCTGAATTTTAGCTTTCCTTTTCTCCTCACTATGCCAAAACTTTGCAGATAAGGGTGATTACATTTTCCATTTCACAATATCACTTACTGGACTGATTTGTTTTAAATTATCCATTAAATTGTGTAGTGAAGTAATATACTGCTAAAATCTGGAACTGTGCTCTTATCTTCCTGGCAGCCTTTACGTTTCATTTCAACTTCCAGAATTTTAAGACTTGAAGGGGCCTTGTTATAATATGAAATTGTTCACTGGAAGAAAAAGTATAGATATCACTGGAGTTCAGAATTATTTAGCATGCTGAAGAATGTTGTTCTTTAAAAGTGTCAGTGTTCTAAAATAGACACTTATTTTGTGCAAAATTAAATTAAAAATTAAGCACAGTTTCAACTCTAAGTCTACATTTCAGGGAAGGAAAGATGAGTTTTAAAGTAAGCACCAAATACTCTCACAATATCACCCTGGTTAGTAGTCTCAAGAGAGTGACTGAGGACGAATGGACACGGAGAGTTACTTTTAGATGAGATGCTGTAACAATATGGCTGAGGCATATTAGTGAGATGATGAGGGGAAAGTTTTCCTGGTCACTGCCCTGTGTATGAATGGAACTTCCATTGCCAGAGCTGTCAAATTGGCACTACTTAGTAGCTTTAAAATGAAATTCTAACATTTGTTTTATTCAGTGTCGTTGCTCTAATCAGTGTGTAATCAAGTAAATTGGCACCGTATCACACTGAAGAGTTTTCATATCCACATCTCTGCTGCTGCCTTCTATCCCAACCCAATAGACCTGAGTTGACTCCTTCTAAAGCTGGACATTTAGCATATCCTGCTGTAATCTGATACAAATCCATTTGCCCAGTGAACTGTGATACCCACGCTAGGAAGGTTGCCTGTGTTGTGGAATCAAGTCACAGAACAATTAGAAAATGTTTTTTCTACAACTTTGCACAGGTAGCAAGTTACTATTCACTCGTCCTAATAGCACTCTTGCAAAAAACAATGAGTGGAAAAATGTACAAGACATGGTATGGATTTAAGCAGGAGGTTGCCACTTTATTTAAACATTGGGAGGGGCATTATGCGCCCTGTGTCCCACTCTGTCAAACCAGGCATTTAACTGGGTCCATGTGACATCAAGGATTCCCACCAGACAACCAAAAATTTTGGAGTAGAGCACCCTAGGCTTACTGCAGGACTCAGGTTGCCTTTGAATCGTCTCCAACTTCCCCACAAGGGGAAGGAGGGTGAAATTTTCCAATGGAGGAACTCAGTCTGCAAAAGATTTCAGATTTTCCCTTTTCCCATAGGCAAAAGCCCAGCAAAATCCTGGATCTAATTTACATCTGGGTACTGTTCCATTTTATCCTTGAAACAGGAGTGCATCAATCTGAACATTTTAGTCCACACCAGCAGGGTTTATGCAGGACAGTTAGAGCTCTACATATAAAAGCACTTTACAAATCGCACCCTGGGAGACCGGCCTACAGCCCTGTGAAGACAAGTCCTTAGGAATTACGTCCAGAAGAGGCATTAAGATGACTTAGTCTGACCTCCTGCCTCAACTTCACTTAATTTTTTTTGACATCTAATTGGATCATAGCAGAAAGTGGTATCGGAAGACTCTGACTCCCAAATAGGGTCATGACTTTATGAGGGAAACTCACCTACATACACTATGGCATTTGATAGAACAAGCTCTCTAATTTTCCTCTCTTCAAGGCCATATCTGTCTCTTGAGCTGTATCAGCTACTGCACTTGAGTGTATTATAATGTCTAGGACTGAAGAAGGAGCACTTCTCTGAATTTACAAATTCAATCAGGTGCTAAAGGAGCACTCAAAGAAGACAAGGCTGTTGCAGAGAAGCTAAATGAATTCTCTGCATTGGTCTTCACTGCAGAGGATGTGAGGGAGATTTCCATAGTTGAGCCATTCTTTTTAGGTGACAGATCCAAGGAACTGTCCCATATTGAGGCATCGATAGAAGAGTTTTTGCAAAAAATTGATAAATTAAACAGTAATAAGTCACCAGGACCAAATGGTATTCACCCAAGAGTTCTGGAGGAACTTATATATGAAATTCCAGAACTATGAACTGTGGTGTATGTAACCTATCACTTAAATCAGCCTCTGTGCCAGATGATTGGAAAATAGATAAAGTAACTCCAATTTTTTAAAAAGGCTCCAGAGGCAATCCTGGCAATCACAAGAAAGTAAGCCTGATTTCAGTATCCGGCAAATTGGTTAAAACTATAGCGAAGAAAAGAATCATCACATACCTAGATGAATATGATATGCTAGGGAAGAGTCAAAATGGCTTTTTGTAAAGGGAAATCACGCCCCACCAATCTATTAGAATTCTTTGAGGGAGTCAACAAGCATGTGGACAAGGATGATCCAGTGGATATGGTGTACTAGGGCTTTCAGAAATCCTGTGACAAGGTCCCACATCAAAGGTTCTTAAGCAAACTAAGCAGTCATGGGATAAGAGGGATGGTCCTCTCATGGATCAGTAACTAGGTAAAATACAGAAAACAAAGGGTAGGAATAAAAGGTCAATTTTCACAGTGGAGAGAAGTAAATAGTGGGGTCCCCCAAGAATCTGTACTGGGATCAGTGCTGTTAAACATATTCATAAATTATCTGGAAAAAGGGGTAAACAGTGAGGTGGCAAAGTTTGCAGATGGTACAAAACTGACTGTGAAGAGTAACAAAGGGATCTCACAAAACTGGGCAACAAAATGGCAGATGAAGTTTAGTGTTGATAAGTACAAAGTAATGCACATTGGAAAATAATATCCCAACTATACACAAAATAATGGGTTCTAAGGTAGATGTTACCCCCTCAAGAAAGCAATCTTCGGGTTACCATGGATAGTTCTCTGAAAACATCTCAATGTGCAGTGGCAGTCAAAAAAGCTAATATTTAGTTAGTTACCATTAGGAAAGGGATAGATAATAAAACAAAAAAAAATCATAATGCCATTATATAAATCCATGGCATCGCCACAATTTTAATACTGTGTGCAGCTCTGGTCGCTCCATCTCAAAAAAGTTATATTAGAATTAGAAAAGGTACAGAGAAGGGTAACAAAAGTGATTAAGGGTTTGGATCAGCTTCCACATGATGAGAAATTTCTAAGCTGAATAGTCACACTCTTTTTAAAGGGATTACTAAGGGGAGATATGATAGAGGTCTATAAAATCATGGGTGATATGTAGAAAGTGAAAAAGGAAGTGTTATTTATCCTTTCATATAACACAAGAATCAGGGGTCACCCAATTAAATTAATAGGCAGCTGATTTAAAACAAGTATAAAAAATACTTCTTCACACAATGCACTGTCAACTGTAGAACTTGTTGTTAGGGGATTTGTGAAGGTCAAAAGTATAACTGGGTTCAAAGAAGAATTGATAAGTTCATGGAGGATAGGTCCATCCATCTTTTTAGCCAAGATGGCCAAGGATCCAACCACATGCTATGGGCGTCCCTAAACCTCTGAAGCTGGGACTGGATGACAGGGGATGGATCTCTCAATAATTACCCTGTTCTGCTCCCTCCCTCTGAAGCATCTAGCACTGGCCATTGTCAGAAGATGGGCTGCAGGGCTAGATGGCCCATTGGTCCGACCTAATATGACCATTCTTATATACTTACGTGGTGGTATTTTTTACAAATAGAGAGAGCGCAACAGTGATTAGATGAAGTGGTGGTTTATGATACTCATATCGGTTGCAGTTGTAGGTAAATCATGGAACCGGAAGTAAGTCTCAAGAGATCCAAGCCAGTTTCCTACAGTCCCTGCATTATTTGGCAAGGATCAAGTAAAGAAGATGTGCATGAAGCATGTGAAAAGGGATTGCATAAAGTAAGGGAGGAAACAGCAATTAGAAAGAAATTGCAAGATGTCATAAGAACATCAGAACAGCCATACTGGGTCAGACCAATGGTCCATCTAGCCCACTATCCTATCTTTTGACAATGGCCAATGCCAGGTGCCCCAGAGGGTATGAACAGAACAGGTAATCATCAAGTGATCCATCCCCTGTCACCCATTCCCAGCTTCTGGCAAACAGAGGGTAGGGACACCATCCCTGCCTATCCTGGCTAATAGCCATTGGTGGACCTATCCTCCATAAATTTATCTAGTTCTTTTTTGAACCCTGTTATAGTCTTGGCCGTCACACATCCTCTGGCATGGAGTTCCACAGGTTGACTGTGCATTGTGTGAAAAAATACTTCCTTTTGTTTGTTTTAAACCTGCTGCCTATTAATTTCAGTTGGTGACCCCTAGTTCTTGTGTTATGAGGACTAAATAACACTTCCTTATTTACTTTCTCTATACCAGTCATGATTTTATAGACCTCAATCATATCGCCCCATTAGTCGTCTCTTTTCCAAGCAGAATAGTCCCAGTCTTATTATCTATCTGGAGTAGTTTTGTATCATCTGCAAATTTTGGCACAAATACAGAGACGACAGTGACAGGATTGAGTTCACCCTTTTTTCAGTATCAGTCATGTAGCACTGATATTGCTATACCCAATACACTGATAAAAGCAAAATCAGAGGTTACAGAAAGCAAGAGCATCTGCAATTGAGGTATCATATGTGGCAAGTTCTAGGGATCCCAAAAAAAGACACCAGTGTCCATAATACAAGACAGGCCAGTTCTGTGAAAGCTATGGACTGGAGATGCTACATGTTTTGTGAAGAAGAACTCTAAACAGAGACTCATAACTGGAAGTACATTCAAGATGAGTGAACAGATAATGAAGGCAGCTGTATTTGACCACAACATGAGTGTTCATTTAACTGGATTAAATGACCTCAGAGCTGCTGAAGGCAAGTACCGCCTGACTTGTTACATCCCGTTTATGAGGTCTGGGATGAAAAAGAGTGAGGGCACCAAAATTACTGACACAGCAATGCTTTCTCTTCAAAATGCGCTTCAGCATGCAACCAATCAAAGCCATGTTTTGGAGCTATCTGAGGTTTGGCATTATTATTGCAACATTGCAAAGGAAACTGGCATTGGAATTTCAGTACCTCCTGAAATAGATCACTATTCAAGGAAAATCTCCAAGCTCATATTGGGGATTTATTTCATTTCATTTCATTGCCTGATCGATCATCTGCTGAGAGACATACTGTTAGTTACAGCCAAGTATAAATATGTACCCATCTCACAAATGATGGATTCTTGGCCAAGATGAGGAGATGGCCACCCCCATTTACCATCCCCAAGAAGATATATTTCTGTCACTGGTACATGTTGCATTGAAAATTTGGGAGATACTTTGCTACAAATGTTTCAATGTCAGTGAGGATGGTGCAGCTGCTTGTGTTTCAGATAGCCTGTACATGTTCCTCCATCTGCTATATGAAGGACAATCTCTTCTTGAGGTATACAAAGCCAGCAGAACTGTGCATTTAGAACAGATTTTGAAACATGAATTAATACCTGTCCCTTTGGCATTAGCACAGATTAATGGCAGCCTAAGAACAGCACAAGAGCAATACTGGATGATGTACTGACTGATGTCCACTGCCCATCAACAGTTACCCCTGTTGGAAGAAGCTGTCTTGTGATAGATGCAGAGGCTTTGGTACACGCCATAGGAAAGCCGTCTGGAGCCAAAACATTTGGAGACTTTGCAGGCACATTTAAAAAAAAAATAGTACTTAGGACTGGAGCAGTATTCCACAGAATAGATACCTAGTACTACAAGGAATCTATTAAGCATGGTAGAAGGCAAAAACTCTCAAGAGGTTCAAGTCCCACCTGAAGCTATGAGCCTCTTCAAAGTAATGAGATGAATTTCATTGAGCTTCCAGAAAAATATTGCAAGGTCCTCCTTATTTTATCTGAGCAACTAATGACTCAAGCACCACATGATAAAATAGTCATTGTGGCTGGTGATTTCAGCATGAGGCTGAAATATCGTGCTCGGTAGCAAGAGTTGACACCAATCAGCTGTGTCTCCTCAGGAAGAAGCAGACAAGAACGATGTTACATTCTGTGCACAGTATACTTACAGTATGCTTGTTCCAGCCAGGGAAACTGATGTGCTTATTTTTTCGCTGGAGACCCACCCGCTGCCCAAATCCAATACTTTCTCCTCCAAATACAGTGAATTGGAAAACAGGAGGATAGAGGTCTGATGGCACAGCTCATGTCACTGCCACCAATCACAGCAGACTACATGGAGACAATATACTATGGCTGCACAACGGGTGCAGAAGTCAGTGATGCAAGTGCAGGCCAGCACTTGTTTGTACAGGACCATACAAATGCAGAGAACTGGAACAGGGCTCTGTCAGTGCACCTAACACTTAGTGCTTATAGATAGTATTATGTAGATATGTCATAGTAAGTGACCTAATAACATATTGATTCACTCTGCCACTAAATACCAATGTTTCTTAACATCTGTGCTTAACTTGTGTATATAAAAATGTTTATTTAATGTTTAATCAAGAAAATATTTTCACCTGTTTAAAACAGATGTTTTCAGATTATGTATTGTAGTTGAGAGTTAAATAATCTTGTATACTTTTGTTTCAAGATGCTAATGCTCAAGTTATAAGAGCCGTGTCTTTCATGGTTGTATAACATTTTGATCACTTTTCTTACATCCTACAGCTCATTAAGATCCAACTGAAGTATGTTAATCCTAAATGAAAAGAAAATAAAAAGAGTTACACTTCAGTGATTTCCATGTATTACTTTTTTCTCTTTGTAGAAGTCTTTATACACAACATACAGCTTGGTAACAACCATATTTGGATTCCGCACACCCTAATTATCTTTAAAAGACTTACCAACTTTTAACAAAAAATGCCACTTACAATTAACTTTTCTGAAAGCCTGACTAGTCTATTATAGAGACAATTCCATGGTATACCAAGCTTGATGAGGAACTGGGTAGTTCTTGGGAATTCCCAAGCCTGTTTCTAGATTTCACAGGTCATATTGATGACTACTCCTGGTTGAGAATACCCAACTTTACCCAGTTAATTACAGAGTACTTACCCAATGTATGATAGGTAACCTGTTTAGATCTAGTCTTTATCTACTCCGGGATTTCTGGAGCAATTAAGACTCTGCTGCATATTGTAGCATGCACAGTTCAGTGAACAGATGAACTACACCTCATACAGAAACAGCTAGAACTGGAGTCCTTTTCTTCATTGTTTTAGCATCAATTTGGTGCCATAGTCATGTAATCTGGTGCAATTTGTGGTCAAACCTGGAATCATACAGCAAACCATCTTCTGGTGTTGCACTAGCAAGGGGATGGAGCCAATTATCTAAAAAGTGTTTCCTATTTCTAACATTATGATTGTGTTTGTGCTTAGTTCTTCCTATGAGGCTCATATATCCAATTTGATTTTGAGAATAAATTTGTCCCCCACATAGCAGAGCAAAGAACTTGAAGGCCTTAGTAGGTATAGCTATGACTAGGGGGGCAGACACTCTGGTTGAGTTTATTGCACAAACCTCCATTCCCCTCCTACACAAGTTCCCCGTGTGCCACCCACCCATCCTGTTTTTCATAGATTCATAGATTATAGGACTGGAAGGGACCTCGAGAGGTCATCGAGTCCAGTCCCCTGCCCGCATGGCAGGACCAAATACTGTCTAGACCATCCCTGATAGACATTTATCTAACCTACTCTTAAATATCTCCAGAGACGGAGATTCCACAACCTCCCTAGGCAATTTGTTCCAGTGTTTAACCACCCTGACGGTTAGGAACTTTTTCCTAATGTCCAACCTAGACCTCCCTTGCTGCAGTTTAAACCCATTGTTTTTGGTTCTATCCTTAGAGGCTAAGGTGAACAAGTTCTCTCCCTCCTCCTTATGACACCCTTTTAGATACCTGAAAACTGCTATCATGTCCCCTCTCAGTCTTCTCTTTTCCAAACTAAACAAACCCAATTCTTTCAGCCTTCCTTCATAGGTCATGTTCTCAAGACCTTTAATCATTCTTGTTGCTCTTCTTTGGACCCTTTCCAATTTCTCCACATCTTTTTTAAAATGCGGCGCCCAGAACTGGACACAATACTCCAGCTGAGGCCTAACCAGAGCAGAGTAGAGCGGAAGAATGACTTCTCGTGTCTTGCTCACCACACACCTGTTAATACATCCCAGAATCATGTTTGCTTTTTTTGCAACAGCATCACACTGTTGACTCATATTTAGCTTGTGGTCCACTATAACCCCTAGATCCCTTTCTGCCGTACTCCTTCCTAGACAGTCTTTTCCCATTCTGTATGTGTGAAATTGATTTTTCCTTCCTAAGTGGAGCACTTTGCATTTGTCTTTGTTAAACTTCATCCTGTTTAACTCAGACCATTTCTCCAATTTGTCCAGAGGGACTGCCTGCAACTCCTTCAATCTCCCCTCTGCCAGGGGTTCCGTGTGCACGCTCACAGTCACAGAAGAGACCATCATGACCTCCTGCACATCACAGGCCACAGAACCTCACCCACCCTACTCCTACAATAGGCCCACCACCTCTGGCTGAGTCCTGGAAGTCCTTGATTTCAAGTTACAGATAATTCACCATTCACTCTGCTCTATGCCCTCCATAGCAGAGGCTCTGTGTGCCCATTTTCCCCTCCTGCCCATGATAGGCTATGTAATCCCTCTTCCTGGTTCCCCCAATCTCCACCAGCAGGGGTTCTTTGTGCCTCCTATAAACCCTCTCCCTATTCCAGGGTCCCCCAACCTCCTCCAATGCAAGGGCTCTGTGTGCCACCCCATTCTTCTCCCCCCATCCTCCTTTCTACCAGGGTTCTGTGCACCATTCCCTCTCCCCAATGTCAGGGTCTGTGTGGTCCCTCTGTCCCCCATTCTCTTCATATTAGGGGCTCTGTGCCCTTATTCCCCCATATCCATTCAAGAGTCTGCCATTCTGTTCCCATAAAAGGGGCTTTGTTTACACCCTCATTCCCCCCTTCACCATGCCAGGAACTATCTGCCCCACCATTTCCTCCTCACAATTCAGACCTTCCCCCAATGCAAGGACCATTTTGTTCCTCCACCCCATGAGTGTTTTCCAATCTCTCCCCACTAGGGGGGTATGTGTGCCCTGTTCCCAATCCCCCCACACTAGGATCCCACATGTTGCCTCTCCATGATGGGGCTGTTTGCACACCTCCATTCCTCCTTCCCCCAAAAGTCATTATTTTATTTTCTGGCTGGCTGATAAGTCAGTCAGGCTGTCAATATGTAAAACACTATTTCAAGGAGTATTGTTATGCTGAAAGCATTAATGGGTGCCAGGAACAAGTCTGATCTATTGATAATTACAGATGTGCCTGAGGTTGTCCCTTTGCTAAGAGCAAGCAGAGTCTGCCCCCCCCCCCCTTTTTCCTCCTTTTTCTCCAAAATATACAGTTCTGGCCCTTGATGCCTAGAACATTCCCTCATATTTTCACATTGATCAAACGCGGCATTGAAAAGTTACTGCATTCTATACAGAGAAATGCTGTTGAATGAATGTAAAGAGTGATGGTATAGTGGCAGGCTCAGCCAATAACTAGCTTTCCACCATGATCAGTGTCTTTGTTCCTGAGATACTTAGCCCTGTAACTTTTAATGGCTTGCAACCAAATGCAGGAAAAGAAAGCAGGGAATGTGACTGGAGAAAATGGATAGGGTCTGGGCTTGAGGATGACTGAAGACTTCATCCAAACCAGGTGAAACACCAATAAGTGCCAATCTGCATATTTTAGTACCAAAAAAAAACCCAACCAACCAAAAAATAATCTAGCCCGTGATGGTCAGAGAGTACTGACAAGGGTTGAAGCAGGAGCCCCAGGTCCACTATGTGGAGGCTGGATCTTGCTGTTCATGGCTTGTGAAAGGAAACCAAAAGATTCTATCGGATGGATTTTATTACCAGTGTCTCCTTGGTGGAGGACAGAGTGCTAGTCAGGTTGAAAGATGTAGCGATGCAATGGAATCTGGGCTGTTCAAAACTCCAGTTTGGTGCACACTGGGATATCTGGAGTAACTTAGATGCCACCGCACATCATCGCATGCACAATGCAATAGAAAGATAATGAACTAGGGTGTGGCTGGAACATGAGTTCTGTGTTTAGAAGGCAGCAACATCAGCAAGCCAGTTGATTATACTGAAATTGGGTAAAAAAAAACAATGGTTTAAATAAATGTCAGCCAGCACACTGGGACAACTTTGTGAAATAGACTCCGTGATATTCTTGTAATGTCCCTGAGTCACCCTAGACATCTGTTTGTGTTTTCCTTTGGTCAGTGTACCAATGGATTGCAGTTGCACCATTTTCAAGTGTCTTGTCCTATAAATAGCAGCAGCCATCTGAAAAATGGAACTTGTCTGAACACTCTTTTGTGGGACTCAGGGTAAACTATTTGTTGTACACAAGTTTTATACCAACATTTATAAGTCTCGTCAGTGACTATCTGCTGATGTCTCAACTTGTCAATTACAAAATTACTGAAAAATAATAAAGGGCAAAGAAAAGACACTGGTAAGTCAAAGACTACAAATATAGAATTCTACACGACAACGTTCTAATAATTAAATACACCATCACAGTGCTGGGTTACATGTTTTAGTAGAAAGGCTGATGAAACATCTGTAGTATTTTTATGGAACCTGCAGTTTAGGTAAGTGTTTACTTTCTATATTATTAAAAGTAAAATTTAGGTGTGATAAAATAGGTATATTAGCATATATTTAATGTTACAAGAGCACCTTATAGCTGCTACCTTACTACTCTGATTTAATTTGCAAGTAGGAGTTAAGTATTAAAGTTTCCCATCTACTTGTACTTGGAAGGTATATCGAACAGGAGGGCTTACTAATCTTGATCTTTTAGACTGCAGCTCAAATTCATAGGAATATACAATATTTTTAAACACAACCACACAGTGCTAGCTTGTTACTCAGATTATGAATGCTTCTAGGAAGTCACATTTACAGCACAGTATTAATTTGGACTGAAGGGAGCTTATAGTACATGCAGTTCCACCAAACAGCTTAAATAATAAGCAGATACCGACTTCTGCATGCCATACCATGCTGTCAGACTGATGAATTTCTCCTGTACATAATGACAACAAAAACAGGAGTTCCTGTTAACAGAACATCTACATAAAAGGGTGGTGATTTTAAACAATGTATTGAACTACAAAATTACTATGAAAGGCAAGGCACAATCCTTAATGTTGCAGCTGATTTCAAACATTCCTTTTAATGGATTCCGAGTACAGCAATTTCCTAGAGGTATGAACACCCCAAATCTCCTCTCTATATAGGGAAGGCTGTAACAGGTTCAATTGGAGACATCAAAAACATTTTAAATAGACACCACAAGATGCATCTGTAGTTTAAAGGTCAAATTTATTAGGAGATTAAGAGATGTATTATACATGGACTATAAATACAGCACAGCTGACTTTATTCACAGTCAGACAGAGAGATAGCCAATGCCAACCTATTTCGTGGACACCCTTGTTCTTTTGTTCCAAGAAAAGTTTTCACCATAAGACTTGGATTTAGGCTTTGGAATCCTCCTCTCTTGAACATCATAGCTCCAGCCTGGGGAAAAAACATGCAGAGAATTTTAAACAATACACATACAGCATATAATATGGAGCAAATGAACAAAGAAATATAACTTAAAACTTTAAATATTTAACAGAAAAGAAATATAAACACCTCTGATATATAATATATATGTACTTATTACTTTATTCTTTTGTAATCAGCAGTAGAGAATGATGCTATAACATACAGAAGCCCTAAATGTGACCTACGCCTGTTCTCAGGTTTGTCAGATATTAGATATTGCATACTTCAACTTTCACTGCTCCTTCCTGGGGCATTATTTCAGTAGGAAGGCACAAAAGGGAGCACCGACTGTGAGGTATATAGTCCCATAATCTCATGGGTCCACATCTCTATATTTTACGTCAGACTGAGACACCATGACTCTGAGAATGCATGTGCCCCCTGAGGGAGGCTGGGGGGAATTCAACAAAAGGGGAAATGACAAGTTAGGGAGGGAAGGAGAGACTGGATGATGTGAGGAAAGATAAAGGAGACCTAGGGAAAGGGGGTGGGAGAGAATCTGGAGAGAAGGGAGACTTTGCAAAGCAAAGGAGAAAGAGGGAGAAAACAGGCCATGAAAAAGAAGAATAAGTAATCAAAGCTAGGTAGAAAGGAGTAAAAAGAAAAGGACACCTCTACCCCGATACAACGCTGTCCTCGGGAGCCAAAAAAAATCTTACTGGGTTATATAGAACTTGCTTTGATCCGCCGGAGTGCGCTCCCCCCCTCTCCCCCCCCCCCCCCTGAGCACTGCTTTACCTATATCCAAATTCATGTTATATTGGGTCGCGTTATATCAGGGTGTGTGTGTGTGTGTGTGTATATATTAGAGAGAGAGAGAGAGAGAGAGAGAGAGAGAGAATAAAATGGGGATAAGAGAGAATGGAATAAAACATTAAAAGATAAGTAATATGATAATTCTGCAAAGGAAATGCTAAAAAGGTCAGAAAAGTGGAGATAGTGACAACACTGTTTATGTAAATCAATATGCAAATTAGATATAGCCTCCAGGTATCTGGAAAGTTGCCCATACAACGCTTGTTATTATGAAGTTTGGGCTCCCTTTCTGCAACATGATTTCACTCAATCATTAAACAGTTGAAATGCTTCCATTTTTAAGTTAGAAATTTACAGAAGCACAAGTTTCACTGATGTCAATGAAAGGGTAAATTTCCTCCTTAAAGTTAAATTAAAAAAGAAAATTAAAAAACCCCAAAATACTAACATATACTTCTGAACCTTTTAAACATTTATAACATGACAGTATTAATGTATACATTCTGGCTGTATTCAGTTAGCTTTGTGCCATTCAGAGAGAACAGAAGACACACTTTTGTGCAAAGCCCCTTTGAGCGAATCACAGTCTTGCATTTGCTCTAAGCATCTCTTATCCTATATGTAAGATATATTTGAGATATGCGAGTGAGACGAAGTGGGAATGTTCTTAATGTTTTCTCTAAATACTGCATGGGTGCCTCAGTTTCCCCTATGCATTTCTTAAGTATCTAGGTGGTGAGATAAGGGTGTGCGATTGTTGCAGAACCCTGGAGGGAAAGGGTGTGCAAGGGTCTGCACAGAGAATGGCCGACACCCTGTCTCCTGATAGCCTGGGCTCTTCCTCTGCAAAGGTGCCAACTGAAGGTGTTGGAGAACAAAGAGATCAGGTGACCTCCTGGCCCGAGAAAGGGACAAAGGCAGAGAAGGGGCTGGAGAGTTTCAGTTTGGAGCTGGCTGGGAAGAGAAGAGAAGAGAGATCTGCTGAATCTCCTCTGCTTTTTCTAAGCTGAACCAAAACTAGTGTTCAGACCAACAATTTGTGGCAATTGCGCTAGTAAATTAAATTATAAACTTGGGTACATAGTCTCTGTGTGTGTATATTTATAAAAAATAAATTAGGGAACTGATTATGTACCCAAGTTTATAATTTAATTTACTAGAGCAATTGCCACAAATTGTTGGTCTGAACACTAGTTTTGGTCCAGCTTAGAAGAACCTGAGGAGATTCAGTAGATCTCTCTTTTCTTAACAAGTATTTATGAATGCGTTTTTTAAAGTAGAATGAAATATAGTGACATTGTCATGACTCGCTGTATTTATGTATATGTATAT